>NC_133488.1:17185817-17227264 GCF_025370935.1 Choristoneura fumiferana
TTAAATTTACCTGATCGCGTGGTTACCTTACGTATTAATACGGCCATAAACGGTCATAGAAACAGCATGTTTTAATCGACCTCTTTTTATCTGCTGGTTGGAAACGTTTAAAAAATATCCAGTCAAAAATACTTTAATCTACAGAAATTGTCATGTAGAATAGGGTGACCATGAGATTGTTATTTTTTTTTTAATAATTGAAGTTCACTAACGTAAATTAATTACAGTTTAATCATTTCGTCACTACTTAAAAAAAAACTCGTAGCTCAAAATAGATAATTTTTTGAGCGAACTTCATATACATTATATCAAGGTTCAATTTTGTTGTCATATTGATTTTAGATACGAGATTTTTTTCAAAGTAGTGACGATTTGCTTAAAGAGCTAATCTGCCGATTTGCCTAGAAATGCTGCATTAGGAACTATAATTTTTGTTCACCACTTAGGTGTCACCCTGTATAATTTTATTCTGTTTTCAATTTAGTGAAAGGGGGGAGTTTCAATGGAGGCTCGTTACCCACTCATTCTGTTCGCTGACGTTACCTCACAATGCGTTCCACGGTACAGCACATGTTGCGTCAGTGTTTACATTTCATAGAAAGTATTATTTTTTGGAAATTCAGATTTTCATATGTTTGAGTGCAAGCTTATTTTATTTCTATTATGTATATTTAATTCAAATTCAAATTATATGGTAACATATAACTCATACCCATATTATAACTCAACCCTTATTATAAGCGTTAGTTATGTAAACCTCTTCTTAAAAAATATAAGTGATTAGCATAGCATTTGTTATAGTTAATTAATGTAATTAATTTTAAAATTGCTACGCCCCAACAGGGCATCATTCTTTTATATTTTTTGTAAAAAGTGTTGCAATAAATAAATACTGAATACTGAATATTTTAATAAGCAAATCAATCACAATGACAAGTTAAAAGAAAACAATCCAATGTCATAGACACGACAATTTCTTTCGTATCAAATAAAATAAGAGGAAGATTTTTTTGTACAAGATTATTGTAGTGTAGACTTTTTCCTCATAACGAGACCTATTATAAAAACAAAATACTAGTAAAATTGAATAAAATGTCAAAATTAAGTGCTTCTTCAATAGGAGTCTTAATAACAAAATTGAAGCAGTACATAACAATGTCGTTGATAATAATGTGCTGTTTATTAAAAGTTATATAAGTACCTACAAATACAAAAAACGTACAGGGTTATGAAAAGTTTGAAACTCATTGAGTATAAGCGTGACACTTTCGTAACGCCCCATTTATATTTTAAGGGTAATCAAAGATGGTCATATAAAATTATAAATGGCCACATATATAATTTATCTTGTTTCACCTGGATCTTACATATATGCATGTCCCATGGCAATCCGGTTGAGTTGCTCACGTCTATTTGTTAGTTTGTAATAGAAATGTCGTCAGTGCAGCACTGTAAGTAACTGAGTTATGTAGCACCACGTAGAAATGATTAATAGTTTCATGAAAGTCGTGCGTGACGCAACATTTCCACGATTTTCTTTATTTCAATCAAAACAAAACGTCACCCTATTTTTTTTTGTTAAGTCTCTCTATCAATGATAGTTTTGTTAAGAAGCCTTGGCTGTAACTTGAATGGACTTGGGCCGTTATTTTTCACTGAAAAATTGGAAAATATTAATTCTTCCGACGACATCATCAGATTTTTCAAAAGATCTTTTGTTATCTAGATCAGAAAGTGGGTATCGCGAAACCCCTAGTTCGCTATTCGATTTCAAAGGTTTCGTGATGGTGGCTGCAAGACTTGCAAGATGATTGATTGGTTTGGAGTCTTTGTATTTTTAACTCCATATTTGTTACTTATTTGTTGTATGTTCAGTTTGTATTTTCGTTGACAAATGATTCTTACCTATATTTGTTATTTATTGAAATAAATAATTATCTTATATTATGATTGATGATGATTAAAAAAAATAAACTTAGTATCTCAATAGCCACTTTTATTTACTTTCTTTGATAAAATCGCTCTAGAACTGTAACATACGTGGGCATAAGTTAAACCTGATCTAGATGAACGATGGAAGATCCAATTCCATTTCTTAAAGGTTGGATGGTGGGATCCTTGTCAAAATATTGATTCCGAATTTGGCATCGGAAATAGATTTGTAGTGAAAAAAGTTGTCTGTTTATTTATGATACAATTTTGTTCGTTCGACCCTCATTTGTCATAAAAGTCATAATAATGTTTTAAATTTTTGTGATATCACTAATATTACTAAGTAACATTTTCTACTCGTGACCACAGTAATTTAAACAAAAAAAATTTGCCTGTACATGATTTTTTCAAATCCTTTTTTTAATGATTTGAAAGGAAAAATGGGGTTATCAATCAAATTGTGCAAAAAAACACATGCCTAAAATTGTGTCCAATAAAAAATCGGCTCTCTGGTAACTTCTGAGCTTATCAACGGAACGGAATAGTTCAACTAACATCCATACTAATATTATAAATGCGAAAGCGTGTGTTTGTATGTTTGTGTGTTTGTATGTTTGTCCGTCTTTCACGTCGAAACGGAGCGACGGATTGGCGTGATTTTTGCCATAGAGATAATTTATGGGCCACAGAGTGACATAGGCTATTTTTAATCCCGGAAAAATGCACAGTTCCCGAGGGAACAGCGCGCAATAACCGAATTCTACGCGGGCGAAACCGCGGGCAAAATCTGGTTTAAAATATAATATATAATGGGTACCTATTTTTATACCTATTTGTTTTTTAACAGATTTCTCATTTATATCTCACCTAAATTCAATATGACTCTTTTTTAAACACCACACAGTGTAAGCAGTACAGAAAACAAGGACTAAATTTGATATTTTAAAGGAAAAAATTTAAGGAATTCAATAATGTAAAAAATCTCGTAGGTATAATTTGTTTTATAAAATAAATAGGAATGCTGTGTTTGTAAGTGAAAAATCAGTTTGACTTAGAATTAGATTTATTTATACTTTGTTATTCACTAATGTTTCTGAAGGCAACTGTTAAATGTAAAAAAATATATATTTTCCGATTACTTGATAATGGTTCGACCGATTTGGCTGGTATTTTTTTTATGTAATTTAAATTTAAATTTATAGTTTCATTTTATTTTGTTATGTTAGCTTTCATAGTCAAGATAATCGTAATTTGTTTTCAAAAAAATAATTTTTGCCAAGTTTTTTGTCTTGACAACGATATTGTCGAAAGCACTGGTAGTACAAAAAAGTCATATGTTTTTACACGTCACTTTTTTATAGTACTTACCTTTTGTGACTTGTAACTGGTAGGTACTTGCAGAATAAATGTTTATTTTTTATTTAATTTTTGAAGATTTGTATAAAAATGTGAACAATGATTAGGTATCACAAAATTCGATAGGTTCGTCAGTTTTTTAACTAACGAAAATAAAAGTATAAAACATAAACTTACTTTAAACTAAATCCACTTTCCAATCACATCACTCTCTGCCTACACCGTAGCCCGTAGACGCCTACGAAGCTCTACGAAACTCTAAGCAGGTGTCGTAAACAGTTTACAATCATTGTTGTTACGCATTTGTTTGGGTCGGTGAAAGTCTGTGACAACCTCGCTGGTTACTGTGCCGTGTGTAACTGGCTGACGAGCCTCAAAAGGAGGCGCTTTTAACCCCGAACCGAGACTCGGTCACACTGGCGACATTATTTCGTATTTTGCATGTGTTTGGAATTTGGTCAGCAACTCCTGTTCTTATTTAAATTTTGGTTAGAATAGCATGAATGTCAAACTTTTACGGTTAGTGACATGTTGTTTTGTGTTTTTTGTGTTGTTCTAAGTCGCTATACTCTTGACAGAGTGGTCATGGCCAGCAGTTCAGGATTGGTACCTTCATGACGACTTTTTTGGGAAAATTGTGTGGTAGTTTCCTCTTGCTTTCCATATCGCAGTGTTAGAATTAGAAGTTCGTTATAGAAACTTACGAGTATTCGCTTTTTACGACACTAACGGGAAGAAATAGGGTCCGTATTTTTTCTAAATCGGGCAGAACCCTTGGATGGATGGTTTTTTGATCTGATTAGATTCAATGTTAGTAATTTTTAAATGTAAAGTTGGTTGGAAGGACAGATCGGAAGCGTTGCGCCCGTTTATGTGCGTAGGTATCTCTGCTATCGGATGTTGACGCAAATACCTAAAACGAACTATTTTGTTCAAACATGTTACGTAGATTCGCAGTACAAATACTTTTTTTGCAAACAGTTTGAGTTGAACGTCGTTTTACTCGAGAAAATTTATAATATTTTCAGTTGCTTGAGTAAAATAAAGTGAAAACCGTGTACGCGCCCTAAAGTTACGAAATGGTGCTCGATCGTGAGCGTGCCAAGTTGGTACATTATCCGCAGCTAGCCTAATTTGTCAGGCCCCGCTTTACGACCCTCCCGCTGAATGAGCATTCCAGTTTATACTGGTATGGTCGGAAACGTTTCTATGCGTTTCTAATATTTAATTTTTCGATGAAAAAAAAAAAAAGAAAATTGACATCCGGCCATTGTTGGGTCAGGGTTTTTTTATGGAATAAAAGGGTTAGATTGGCAGAACTCTATAGGTACATACAATAGGAAAAAAGTTGAAGATTTTCAAAACATACGAAAGGTAAAAAACTTTGTCATTTCGTTAAGTCTCAGTGCAGATTTTGTCATTTTTTTATACTTAAACCCGCATATTAAAAAATCTGTCGATTGATAGGTCCTCACTAGTCAAACCCAAAACAAAACCCACATATAAAATTAACCTTCCTAATTTCAAAATAATCAAATACAAATTGCGAATTATAATTTCGGTATCCATTTTGCATAATTTCAGACATCGAATGTAAACTGTTATTTAACACGAAATGTTATTTACCACTGTAAATAGTGCAGCTTATGCAAAGTTATGAGTGCTGGTGGACAAATTCGGAACTAGTATTTCATCATGTTAGTATCACTTTAACTTCAGACGACAGCGCCACCCTGCATTGAACAAGATTAAGAAGAAGAACCAAGTTAGTTGTTACACTTCAAAGTTCTTATGGTATCGTTATTGGCTCCAGTTTAACGAGATCCAGTTATTTTCTGTATGTTTGTAAATTTATAAGTTTCCTAAGTTGTGAAACTCAAACTAGCTAATGGAATGATGGTATCTTGCTGTATATTTAGAAAGTTGGTTTAAATTAGAATGGAAATAGAACTGCGATAGTATTTAAGTTATAGCTACTACGTAAGTAAAATTTTAGTCCGTTACATAACTAGTTTAGTTCTAAAAAGGAGGAGGTTCTTAATTCGTCTGTTTTTTTTTTTATGGTATCATGTTATGAAATGTCAAGTTAAATCATATTATTGTACAATTTTAATGACAATGAAGTAAAGAACCGGTCAACTTTTTGTATAGTCAGGAAAAAGTAAGTTTCTGTGAAAAATTAACTTATTTTCGAACTTTGTCTTTTACTTGTGTCTTCCTGCCAAATTTCTGAATTTTATACCGACCGGAATTACTCATACTGTTTCATTTCTTACAGTGCTTGTATAAATCGGGTCTAAGTGTATTTTGGGTCCATACATAATTTAAAATCGTAATGTAATGTTGGCCATGATGATAATTTGCCGTAACACCTTTTTCTTGAAAATTGTATATAATCCCTAATTGTTATAAAATAAATCTAACCTAACCTATAGAATTGTACAGGATTGCCATTTCAAAGTTCCTGTATTGCTTTAGAGAAAAAAGAGTTATGGCAAATGAAATTATGGCTTACAATCTTATAGATCGCGAACGGGGCCCGTATAAACAATTAATAAGGAACGTTTTAGCTATTTAAACCCCTCAACAGAAAGCTGTGCTTCGCCCGTCACCCCTCGTGTGGGTGGATACTGGGAATAGTTGGTTGATTTAAATAAGAACGCGGCGCCATCAGATACGCCGCACTCGGATCGTGTTACGACCTGCTGCGGCTTATTCGGAGCGTAGAACTTTACGGAAACATATTTAAATATGGACAAAGACTCAGGCGAAAACAGTTGATAGCTTTTAACTGCCTATCTTTTGTCAAGGCACTCAGTGCAATAGCGAGATTAGGGAACATCATGCATACGTATTCTGATTCCAGTGCTACATAATAAATTTAAGACACTTCTATCGTTTTTGCGTTTTGTAATATTTGTTGTCGTGGTTGGGATTATTTTGAGTATTAACAAGCTTTCATACAACTTCACTTTGGGTACCTACTATTTATTTGTTTCAAATCTTTCATGTCTGTTCTCTTTCATCATCAGTAGGTGGATTGGCTTGAAATTGAATTCTTGTATATAAAGATGACAATGCAGCAAGTACTTTGGGAAAGTTAGTGGCTTATTATTATTCTTCAGAACCGTAAAACTTATTAAAAATCGCTGGGGCTTTAGCGCAGTAGTCAGAATAAGAAGCTCTGTCGCCTTTAGTCTTCTATTTTATGTGTCAGAAGCGGAAATGTATTCCATTCCGTTTTATGCCCCTAGCTGTTTGCCCTCGAATAGGCTTATTAAATAAACGCAGTATGAGTAAGTTTAGCTTACTTCAGCATAGGCATAGGCAAATTAGGCATGAATCTACCTATCAGCTAATCAGATAGTTGAAAGTGAAAAAATTTAATCTTATCGTATTTTTGTCATGGGAGACTTACAGACATGCTGGTAAGCTACCATAGAATTTAACTTTTTATTTTAATTAGCTGTTGCGCATTTTATCCCCGTCCCGCGGGTACTTTGCGCTTATCAGGAATAAATAGTAGCCTGTATGTTAATTAGGACTAGTGTAGCCTTCTATTTACAAAGAAAATAGTTTAGTAAGTTTATTAGTTCTTGAGGTTACCTACATACAACCAAAGAAAAGTACAGTCGAACAAACTGGATCATATACTAGGGTGAAACCTTTGTGCTACTTTATTGTCATATTGACATTCTATACTTTTGTCAAGGAAATCATAGTGAAATTGATTATTAAAATACCGGTATATGAACCAGTTTGTTCAATTGCACACAAAAAGTTTCCTCTTTTGGTGTAATTGTAGATATAAATAGAGAGAGAGAGACATTTATTGACACATATTCCATACCCAGAAAAAACACGTCAGGAAGAAATAATAATTAAAAAAAAAACATCGAATACTATTATATATGGGGCCCACTCAGCATAATGTTGCGGCAAGCCGCAACGCTGTTTTTCAGTGGGACCCATTATAACTAAACACATAAAAACATATGTATACACACTAGGCTGTGACGACACAAACGCCAGTGGAAAGTAGTTCGCAAATGAAGTTACATTCCGGACGAATGTATGGCAACACTTGCCCAATTTAACAATTTTCGAACAATTAAACCTCAACAAGTCAGCAGGGCTACTACGAAACTCGAAACTCGAAGTTCGTGTCGTGCGGTCCCTCTGACACTTATACTATTTAATACGAGAGCGAGAGGGACCGCACGACACGAACTTCGAGTTTCGAGTTTCGTAGTAGCCCTGCAGGCCAGGATTTAATTTGGCTATTGCAGTCAATTATTAACAATTTCAATAATTATAATATTGTAATCACTCACGTAACCCTCGATAAACATTAAATCATCCAAAAATAAAAGTAATAAGTATAGTCTGTGACACACTAATATTTTAAATGCGAAAGTTTGTAAGTCTGTTTGTTTGTTACCTGTGTGTGTGTGTAAACCGCCGAATCGGTTTAGATGATATTCGGTATACAGATAGTTTGAGCCCCGGGGAAGGACATAGGATAGTTTTTATCCTGAAAAAATGCATTGTTCCCGCGGGATAGCTATAACGGAATTTTACGCGGACGGAGTCGCTAGCAACAGCTAGTTTCCGAAATAATCTATGCGTATTCCAATACAAAGGTCCCGTGTAGCCGTAGCATGACAAGTATCATGCAAAATGAACCAATCTAAAATTCAAACAATGCAGCGATGTAAGCGGATTGCCGCGGGTAATTACGGGCGATTGTTTCAACACGGAAGGCTTTATTACCCTCGAGTTTTAGTGCTAACTATTCGGTATTCAGTTCGGTTTAGAGTTGGGGTTAAATCTTAAGTCAATCCTGGGTGTACAGTTGTTTAGTTTAGTCTAGTTACTCTAGTTTAAGGAGAGTCCACGCGAAAATCGATGAAATTTCCATTTGTCCCAATTTTACTTTACGCTAGTTCATTGAAGTTCTCAAACTACACCTTCTATTTTTGTTTAGATGAAACTGACCGTGATTGACCCCTATCTCACCTGACCTTAAGTGTAGATGAGGCCAAAGGGGAAATTTAGGGATAGATCATTAGCTCCTTCCCCAAAATATACTGGAGAATGTAAAAGCCTGTTTTTACAGGCTAAAAATACTTTACCGCATTCGTGAATTTTTTTGAGCGTGGACCTTCGCATTAAACTTGTGACTCCTAATTCCTTTCGAAGCTTTCATACGCGGACTTGGTATAACGGCCGCGCCTGCTGGCTCGACTGACGTGTCGTGCAGCGCATACAGAACGCTTGCGCTCGTTTCTGTTTTAAGATTGCTCCACGCGCCGACGTTACTCCTAGCCTTAACGCTGCTGGCCTCTTGAAGATGTCTCTTCGTCGTGAACATCACCTTGCGACACTTTTTGTTCGGGATAATACAGACGGGACGACCGAAGTACTTGTTCGCGAAGCTAGCGTGGCGAAATCGGCGTGTCGTGTGGGTGAGCGGGCCTTTGTGTATGCCAAAGCATGGGTCAGCTGCCTTCCGTGGTAGTTTTAAGTATGCGGCCACCAGGTGTTGGAACAACTTGCCGCCACCTCTACGTCTACCAATGTGCAAAACACACATTTAAATTAAGCTAAAGAAGCATCTTTTTGAATACCAAAAAAGAACAACCTGTTGGTGGCCGAGTTGTTCCAACATTACTTGAGGCGTCCCTAATTTTATTTTACTTATTATTGTTGTCGTTATTGAATTTATTGCTACCTTTATTTTATTTTTAAATCCTCTTGTAAAAATTTCCACGCATATATATGTATATAGGTATTTTATAATTCTTATATTTGTCATTGATTTATATATATATAAAATAATAATATATAGTTTTTTCTTTTCCCGCAATAATTACGCGTTCGGTTACGTGGGTGCACACTCACCGGGGTTCAGCTGAAAACCAGCGCTGCAGCTCTGGTTACAGGGCTACGGCATATGCTGAGCTGAGTCCTTTTGGCATCACACTACAGCACAATATCTCTTATTTTCTTCTCTTTTCCTATTTATGTTTTTACTGTGTTTTTGTTGTGATGTAGTGTGTTTTTCTTGTCAATAAATGTTGTGAGTTTGAGTTTGTTTGTTTGAAAATTGCTCACAATGAAATTGGTGGTACAGTCAAAAAGTGTCAGGTTGATTCTCCTTGAGTTCTTCTTTTAGTTGATAACAAGTCAACTCTAAATGTGTGTCATGTAGTGTCCGACCGAAATATCGTCACTACTTTAAAAAAAACTCGTAACTCAAAATAGATAATTTTTCCAAGTGAACTTTATGCACATTATGTCAAGGTTCAATTTTGTTGACATGTTGATTTTAGATACGAGATTTTTTCAAAGTAGTGACGATATGTACGTGTTTATGTCAAAACTGAGGTCAAAACATAACCGATGGTTCGATTTTGGCTCTAATTTTCGGCCGAAACGAAAAAAAGACGTGTTTAAAACGTTGAATAAAATGTCGGTGAGCTGTTCTTTCTTGACAAATGAACAATGAAACCTGTAATTTCGTATAGGTGGCGTAAAATAATATTCCGCTATCCATTTTTCCGCGAACAAGCACGAACGCCACCCTGAGCCAGCGACCAGCGGAGTCGGGCGAGCTCGCCGAGCTTTGCCATTGCCGATTGTGCCGAGCGTATACGAAGCAAACCAAAAGCGATTCGAATTTGTTTTGTTTGTAATTATTTTATTATTTTCTTTTGAAACAAATTACTCTGCAAGTTTCTCAAGGCCGTTCTTCTTGGCAATGATGTCTTTCTGAAAGCGCTGGTAGTTTAAAAAAGTTACATATAAAAGAGCCTTTGCGGCCTACTTGCAGAATAAACGTTTTGATTTGATTTGATAGACAATGTTGTATTTTAAGTTTTGACTCGGGCCGACCTAAAATCAAACCATCGCCGAAATATGATGTTTAAGCCAATCCTGCTGAAACCGAATTTCGGTCGGACACTAGTGTCCATCTTGTCTATGTATAATAATATCTGAGTTTTTTTTTAGTTCTGGAACCCCTTAAATTCAATACACAACAATCGCCGGCAGTTTATCATGCCCGCCAGTTGTTTGCGCTGCTATTATCCGCTAATAGTTGTCAGAGCGCTGGCTGTTGTCAGAATTAATTGCGTAAAATTGTTTTCGTGTGCGGCCGCGCTAATGGTCCCGCGGCATGCGACGCTTAAGGCGCGCAGGGTAAAATAGAGTTTTACGTAAAGCGGAATAATTTATTTTGAAATAATTTTACATGGGCCGCAGAGGTAGCGGCGTCTTTAGCCCATGTAGCGCCCGTGTGCAATTATTACTTTAGGCGCCATCTAGGAAAACGCGGCGGTCAAAATGGAATAGGTACAAAGTGCCACGCCGGCGCCTCTAAACCGCTGCGCGTGTGCAAGCGCACACCTTGCACTATAGATAAAGACGCCTCTGCGCAGAGGGCTACTTTACATATCTTTTTAGGTTTCCATACTCAGCTGCAAGGAAAGACGGTGACAACTTCGAGAAGCTAATACGATATTTGACTATTTTGAATATGTTTATAAATTAAAACTACACAATGCCTGTTATCAAATAGACAAACGATTTTTAAGCTACCTTTACAAATAACAAAGTTATAAAGGTTTGAAATTCAAGATTAAACAGAGAAAGACATACTGGTATGTGACGTCACAAGCTAGTAGCGCCATACTTGCTTCATAGAGAAAAGCGTTTGAGAAAGAGACAGGTATATAGATTTTTGAAAATAATACTTTGAATTCAATTTTCAACCGATTTAAGTTTTCTCTTCGCTAAACACTGTCTGTACATCTATATTTTCGATATGGCAAATTCAGGAGTTGTCAAATACCGTATTGTGAACGGTAAAGTGGATAGGAAGAGGCCTCGTGGTCGCAGCCCAATGCGTTGTTCTGACCAGATTCGCACCGCTCTTGACTCTACAGTTCATAGCGCCCTCCACACCGTCAGAGACAGAAGTAGATGGAAAAAGTTCGTGCGAGAGAAAGTTATTCGGAAGGGTGGTCTCAGTCAGCAAAAACGGTCTGTCGTCGTTCGTCGGCCCGTCTGTCAAGACCCTTTTTCCGTAGAGCCAAATTAATATCAAATAGTTAGGTCTGCTACCCCTCTTTCTATACAAATCGTCAGGGCATTGAAACCTATAGGGTACTTCCGGTTGAACTTGAAATTTGGTATGAAGGTAGTTCTTATAGCAGAACCAATAACAATGCCAAGAAGAATGCGCCGAGAAAACTTAGCAAAAAGGTTTTTTCCTAAAACAAAGTTAACTTTAACTATGTAAAATGGTCATATTAAAATAAGTAAAAAAAATGTTGGGCATAATACCACTAAAGCAGAAGTGTACAATAATTGGTAGCGCAGCAAAACAAGAACACACTAACTGGTAAGATTTAACTGACCAAGATGTACAATACAATATTTACTGAACACCACAAATCCGTACAATAAATTACCTTGTAGGATCCCTAGCTATCGGTCGCCTGTCTAAGCAATGTTTAGGCTATCGCTCGAGCCAATCTCGGAGAGTTACCTTCGCGAAACGGAGAAGCTTAAAATTATAAACTAGCTCTACAACATACAGCCAAATCGCGAGGAATTAATTTTGCGACAGTGACATAGTAATTGTGTACCATCTTGACACGCGACCGAGTAATCCTCTGCCACTGTCACCACTTGGAGCCACCTTTACACACAAACTGGGTACAACGGGCATTTGATGCGGTGAGCTAACAAGTAAGCTTCATGTTCGAAGTTTGCATTTTAATTGTTGCCATGAATTTTGACAAAACTTGCCATAACTTTTTAAGGTTTGCGGATGTTTAATTGCTTGGCTTGTTTCGTACTTAGTCATTCATTTGTTTGTTCATTTACGGAAAATTATCACAGATTAAAAAAAAGTTTATTATTTTGCAACTTTCTTTATTATTTGTTTCCATTTGTTTATTGTTTGGCATTACATTAAATTTGATTTATTATTGGTTTCTGTGTGAGTGGATTTGTCTCCATGTTAAAACCGATACGTGCATATGCAACGAACTTGCATTTAAACTATGATATTGTTTCACATTTTAATAGTTCGTTCTAGAATTCTTATCACAAAAAAGAAGAGACTGGCATTTAAGACACAGGCACTGCCTAGTTTAAATGCTAGTACCCATTTTTGTTTTTAAGTATTATTTTTTTTTATCAAAGTACACACCAATATTTATTGCAAAAAATGTTCATAGTTTTAGTGGTCTACCTCAGTCTAGTAACTGGTGCATTTTTACCCTCATTTATATTCTCACTTTAAAACGTAGATTTAGAAGCTCCGTTCTAATAATAAGTTGAAATTGAATTAAAATACACTGTATTGTTTACTAAATAATTACTTGCTACGTACTTGTTCAGAATATTGATTTTGTCAGTTTGGATTTGCTATAATAAACAGTTTTAACAAATTGAATTATGTATGATTTGGTTGGCTGAAAAATGATCAGTAGGTAGGTACGCAATATCAAAAAAAATGCCGTAATTTAAAATTACGTGCTAAAAATAAGAAATGATTATAGTTTAGTATTTCATTATGTTGAGGGTAGGAGTAAACCGAGTGTTCACCACGACTGTTAGTTATTAAGTCAAACTACTTTTGTAAAGAGTGAGATACTGTTTAAACCAATAAATTATTATTATTACTAATGGTCCTATTAAGTTTTTTAGGGTCCCATACCTCAAGAAGAAGAAACAGAACCTTTATAGAATTACTCGCGTGTCTGTCTGTACGTCTGCCTTCTGCCGTCTGTTACAGCCGATTTTTTTCCGAAATTACTGGACAGATTAAGTTGAAATTTTGTACAAATATGTAAGTCGGAAACCGAAAAAAAGAGGTGTAAATAAGAATACGCTAAAAAAAGGTTTTACAAAACAAATCGTATACCTAACATAATAAATGAAAGGATTCGTTTGTAAGAATCTCAAAAAAAAAACATAATTATTTATTATTTTGATTAATTTTTTTTATAAAAAAGTCCGACTCGCCCTTGGTCTGTTTTTTTATCATTATTATAGTTCATTATAAATTAAAATATTATAATTCAATAAAAAATGGGATTTCCTTTTTTTTTAAACTGTTGACAATAAGTTTATTAATTTCATATAATAAAATACAAAATATCCATAGGACTAAAACTATTACTATATTAAAACAACTAAAACTAATACTTTAATTAAAAAAGAGAGGTGGACCTCTTGGCATGGTGCCATCACGCAGGCAGCATTCCCGCGTTGAACTGCGATTGAGATTAAGGAATCTTGCGCGAGAAAGCTGCCGGCGCGAGGGTTGCCATTTCCTTTTTGTTTTCTTGGATTTTTTTTCTCTGTGTATGAAGTTCCTACGAGCGAACGTTCCTTTTTTAGGCAGGCACAATTTTTTTAACTATTTCTAAACAGTCTTACCATATTTCACAACTATAATGTCTCCTTGTGTCGGTTACAGCGCTGTCGACAGCTCACGATAGTTCCGAATTTATATCCGCCTGGGGATATGTAGACACGCGATAAACGGCGCGAAATGTGGCGAGCGAGATTTAGTAGTGACGCAGTGTGTTTGTCTAGTTCGGGTATCCAAATATCTATAAGTTTTAGGGCCTTTGTTCGCCACGTTTTTTATTTGCGCCGTCGACGAGCGTTTGCATCGATACACACGCGAAAGCAAGAATTTGGTTGCTCTATGGAAAGAAAACCGCGCTGTCAACTCACGTTTCTAAAACGCGCATCGACGGCACAAAGGAAACATATCAAACATACTACTCAAACGCGATGCCACGCCACGTCATCCGACGCATGTTTCTATCTGCAACTGACCATAATACGCGTCTTAATAGATGTCCGCACCTTGAAAGACGTGGCGTGTAAAGGCTCTTATGGTTTTTTCAGATACTAGGTAACCTTAACTCACATTGTGTGTGAACAAATTTGGTAATAGGCCACTGTGGCAGACTAAGCTTTTTCGGGGCCCGGGTGGCAAAGCCGAATGAGGCCCCCCAGTATTAGAAGTTGATGTACTAAACACATTCTTGGCCTTGTTGAGGAATCAGGAATTTATCATGAGAACTTGCGGGCATTTGGAGGCCCCCCGGGCTTGGAGGCCCGGGGCCGGCAGCCCCTTCCGCCCCACTGTTAGTCCGCCACTGATTAGGCGATACACTGGCTGTTGGTATGTTACTGGTTGACTTCCCTAATCCAAAATTAATCTAACAAAATGTTTAAAGTTTCATCTATCTAAAGCATCAAAAAATGGCTACTTCGATGCTGGCACATTCAGTGCAAAGGACACAACAGTTGGGTTCTCTGTTCCTAGGAAGTTCTCGCTACAAAGCGGCTGTTACAGGGGGGCTACTACGAAATCCGAAAATCGAAGTTCGTACCTATCGTATCGTCCCTCTCACCCTCGTATTATAAATTATAATATACGAAGGACGAATTTTGCACATCGCCTTTTTTGCCTGGCCCTATACTATGAAGTGCAAAACTCGAACTTTGTATGTTGCCTTTCCGCTGACGCTTATGTCATTTAATACGCGAGTGAAAGGGACGGTGCGATTCGACTTGTAGCATTCGAACATGGCGGATGTAGACAATATCTAATTTTGCTATTTCTGTTTCTTTGGCTTTTTTTGTTTAGTTGAAGTATAATTTAGATAGTGTTTTATCAAAATTCTATATTGCTCTCGTGTTTGATATTTTTTAATGTGCAAGTTGTCCCACGTGGTTTCTGGGATTTTACTATCAAGTTGCAAAAACTACAATCACTGTACAACGTTCCTCTCAAAGAGAGTTTACTTTGACACTGGCGAAATTGTCCTATTAATTAGGACAGAAAAGCCATATTTTAAAAGAGAAGAAGAAGAAGAAGGGACGGTGCCATACGAACTTCGATTTTCCGGTTAGCGCGTAGCAATGCGTAGCAGCGAATGGATACGTAAAAGTCGTAATTAAGGCATAACGGAACCCTTTTCATAATATTGTAAAGTTTCCAAAGGTGGCAAAAAAGACAGCCAATTTGTCTGCTCAAATTGCGTGTTGCGCAAATTTCCACGTTACACAAGTTTAATTGTCAAAGTTTTCTTTAGTTATTGTCGTCTTTGAATTGTTATTGTTGTCATTTAAGTATGTAGGTAACCGAGTTAAACCTTGTTTTGTATTTTGTGCTCTGACGTTGACGAACCATATATTTATGTGTATATTGCGTTTCGGCGTGGAGAGTAAGACAGCCGGTGAAATTACTGGCACGTGAGGTATGCCATCTTAGGCCGCTAGGTTGGCAACGCGTCTGCAATACCCCTGGTGTTGCAGATGTTTATGGGCGGTGGTGATCTCTTACCATCAGGAGGCCCACTTGCTCGTTTGCCATCCAGTCGAATAAAAAAAAATCAGACTTACAAACTATCTCATTTACAATATTAGTGGGATAGTGAGATTTTTTGTTTCATTGACAAAGAAAAATAGGTAATCTTAAGTGATTGATTAATTAGAATTTGTACATGACAATAGCCCGTTTTACAGTACTAACACACTACTCAAAAGCGACGCCACCCCACGCCATCCAACGGATGTCACTACTAACACTAATCAATCCAAATGTACTATAGCCAAATGAAGATATGGGACACGCCACGTGTCGCCGCGTGGTATGTCTTATATCTGGTCCTGGCCATAGTAAATGTATGGGATTGATTAGTACTGACACGCGTTGGGTGACGTGTCGTGGCGTCGTTAAAAATTGTGTGCTTCTACTTTTTAACCGACGAAAAAAACGGAGGAGGTTCTCAAGTCGACGCGTATATAATTATTTTATGTATGACCACGCATAGCTTTTCACAGAGTAGTTCGATTTTGATAATTATTTTTTTAATGGAAAGGGTAAACCCCGAGGGTGGTCCCATTTAAATTTGGGAAAAATATTCCTACCCTAAGAGTAGGAAAATAGGGGATGATTGATAGTTCAGTCACTGATTGTAATGTATGACCAGGCATAACTTTTTACAGAGTAGACCGATTTTCATAATTCGATAGGGTGGTAACTTGAAGTTAGTATTACATAAATTTGGAAAAAAATACTCCAAGGGTGATAAAAAGGTATTAAAAAAAAAATAACAAAAAAATTGAACCGCCGAAAAAACAGTGCCTAGATTAATGTTAAATAGGAGAAAAAGGTTTATTATTTTTTGCTTTTCTGTTTTTTCGGCGGTTCAATTTTTTTCTTAAAAAGTTTTACCTTCTTTGTTTAATTTTCATTTGACCGTCTGTGACCACTTCCAAATTAATTAATTTCGATTTTAACATCAAAAGTTTCTTCCTAACTTCTGTTTTCATTGGTTCCAGGAGCACCTGAATACTTTGAAAGAGGAAGCTCCCAAGGTGGACCAGGCCAAGTTGGAACAGCTCCTGTCTGCTGCGTACGCCCTCATCAGCCCCGAACTGCAGCAAGTCAGCCTGCCAGACTTCCCTGTGGACAGTCTGCAAGCTGCTACACTCATATTGGTAAATAACCACTATTATACTATTAAATTAACTATAAACAACTAGCTTTTGCCCGCGGCTTCGTCCGCGTGGAATTCGGCTATCGCGCGCTGTACCCTCGGGAACTGTGCATTTTTCAGGATAAAAGTAGCCTATGTTACTCTCTGGCCCATAAACTATCTCTATGCCAAAAATCACGTCGATCCGTCGCTCCGTTTGTACGTGAAAGACGGACAAACATACAAATACACACCTTCGCATTTATAATATTAGTATGGATTATTTTGCTCACCCGCGACCTTAAGATAGCTACTCTATGCAACAAACGTGTGTTCCTGCAACTATTTCACCTCCACACTGAAAGAACATACACACATCACACAAACCAAACCATCACATAAACCAAACTGTCACCACCACCACACTACACTCATGCGTTTCGAACTCAACCAGAGTTCATCCTCAGAGCATCACTATCATCCGTGCTGCATGTTCAGTCTAACATCTAGTAGCATGGTGAACGATTGCGTTGCTCTGAGGATGAAGTCTGGTTAAGTTCGAAACGCGTCAGGGTAAGTGGTGGTGGTGATAGTTGGGTTTGTGTGATTTGTGAGTGTTGTTGCAGTGTGGAGGTGGAGGAGCTGCATGAACACACTTTGATTGCATAAACGTAGCTATCGTAAGTTCGCGGGCGAGCAAAGTAATTGCTATATGTATTTACTAGAGTTTACCCACGGCTTCGCACGCGTAATCGCGATCTGGTAGTTACAATTGAAATTCCGGGATTGTACAAAATTCACCTGGGAAATCCCAAAATTTATGTCGTGATCTTCATTGAGGTTGTGTTAAGAACAACTGTCCAAAATTTCAAGACTCTAAACCCAGCGGTTGTTATTTCGAGATTATATCCCTATCCCGTAGGAATATCGGGATAAAAAGTAGCCTATGTGTTATTCCAGACGTCCAGCTACCTACATACCAAATTTCATGACTCTAAGCCCAGCGGTTGTTATTTCAAGATTTTATCCCTATCCCGTGGGAATATCGGGATAGAAAGTAGCCTATATATTCATCCAGGGTATATATTACCTGTATGGCAAATTTCATGGAAATCCGTTCAGTAGTTTTTGCGTGAAAGAGTAACGAACATACATCCAAACAAACAGCCATCCACACAAATTTTCGCGTTTATAATAATTAGTGGGATAGTGCCGATTTCCACGGAGATCCTTTCGATATATCTTACCTTCAACTGGTACGTGGAACAACATATTCGTGTATAATTTATTACCTATAAACTTCATAGCATTTTAACGGTGTATTTAGTTTAATATGTCCCTACTAAAATTTATCCTTGAGACCGGCTATTACGTTTACAGTATTCACGCGATTCTGTCATCTGCCGAACTTGGTGTGTCTAGTACATTGTCAGAGACACTGGTTAATGTTAGCTTTAGTTAGGTTTCACCTTGATTTTTGTGACTTCAAAAGTCAATTTGGGCCCGGACAGAAAAGCGTTTATTTTTGCAAATTCTAATTTTGTTAAAAGGTTTTTTTAATAGTACAGCGCTGGTGTAAGCTTGTTTTATGTGATTTAACATTTGTCATAGTATTTATTTAACTATATCTACGAGTATATGTATCCCGAGCTACCGCCACAGGTGTTTTTTAGGCATGAAAATGAATAAATTACATAGCAGTACACTAGCATTTTCTTCGCCCGCATGGAATTCGGTTATCGCGCGCTGTTCCGGGATAAAAAGTAGCCTATGTTACTCTTTGGCTCATAAACTATCTCTATGCCAAAAGTCGGCCAAACATACAAACACACATACTTTCGCATTTATAATATTAGTATGGATTACTGCAGAGGCCGACAATCCCCGTTCGCAGCCGAAACTTGTATAGTGGTTTTCTCAAATAAATACAGAATCGCAGACTAAATTCGTTTTACGCCACGTTTTTAAAGTGTGTCTACAAAGTAAATACACATTCATAAAAAGTGTCACCCCTATTCAATGACGCACTTCGCGTTCTATTGTCAAGAAGATAAGGACGACTTTTCCTTGAATGTTTCAGAAAAAGTCTGTTTCTCGTAAATAACTGTGTTACGTTTAATTTTCAGGAGAAAAACCCGCACATACCGGTCCACAAACTTATCTACCTGCTTTACCCGTACAGAACGTTTTTGAGCAAAGAACTCATCAAAAACGCAGAAGCGGTGTTGCACAACCTCAAAATAGACACCAGTCCAAGATGGAGCATTTCATTGCAAGGTATTTTCTATAAGCCCAGCGCGTATTGGGAACTTCACACACTCCATTGAATTGTTTCGCAGGCTTGTGCAGGTTCCCATACGATGTATTCCTTCACCGTAAGCTCGTGCGTGGTGAATTTTAAATGTAATTTCGCAAATTGTCTCTGGTCTCCGCGAAACAGATCCAGATTCTAGTGCGGAGTCCGCCGAAGAACCTTTATTGATAACATTGTTTAACGTTTTAAACTTTCGTTATTTTTATTCATAGTGAAAATACCACAGACGGGACTTATCACGCCAAAACACACGAGTAATTCAATTCAATTTTTGGGATAATATGGCCCCATCGATCCATGCGATGATTCCGCCAATGTCGTGGTTAGATAAGACACGGCCAAAAGACTTTAGTCTTGTTGTTCGGTAATACTAACACACGAGTAATATTTACTTTGAACCACATTACAGTGCCCTACTAGTATACCCGTGATAAGTCCCGGTTTTGGTATTTTGACTGACACTGACATTGTTATATTTTAAATCAATTCTTTTTTTCTTTATTTATTTAAAAAAATTTCCCTAGATAAGCCGCTTATTGCTGACACTTTGGTATATTTTCAATCTTTTATGTATTTATTTATTTAAATGAATTTCCCTAGGCCGCTTATTGCTTCTTTGTTATTTTCTCTATGTACGTATTTTTTGTATTGCGGTGGACAATATGGAGTCGTCGTATTGTATCGAATTTCGAAAACTCTGGCACAGCTTACTTACTCATAAGGGTAACTGCAAAATGTGTATCATAGTTGTGGCTGTTTTTTAGGGTTCCGTACCCAAAGGGTGTCAACGGAACCCTATTACTGAGAATCCGCTGTCTGTCTGTCCTTCCGTCCGTCACCAGGCTGTATCTCATGAACCGTGATAATTAGACAGTTGAAATTTTCACAGATTATGTATAACTGGTGCTCCCATACCACAAACGTGATTTTTTCCCGTTTTTTTGCTAATGTCTAATGAATGTTGTATAGATGGTACGGAACCCTTCGTGCGCGAGTCCGTCTCGCACTTGGCCGGTTTTTTTAAAATTATTTGTATCGCCTGCTTTCTTTTTCAAGGCGTGGAGTTCACGGGAAAAGAGGCATTATTGACTATGGAAATTAATGGCGGCAAGAGTCAGTTCAGCGTCCCATGTGGCGGGAGTAAAAGAGGGAGGGAAGAGAAGGGGGTGGTGAAGACTGCTTTCCAGAGCGAGCTGCTTAACGAGTTGCTATTGAGCCACAGTGTTGGAGATTTTTGTATTGTTGGTAAGTTTATTGCACATTCGAGGAAACTGAATTATGTACCATTGTGGAACCTTTTCATAATCAAATTCGCTATAAATTATTTGGCAAATGTATGGGATGTCAACATGTCGTCAGGAGCAAAAAAGTTTCACCCTGGTACGTGATTTGACGTGTTTGTCCGTTTGCGATTGTATATTAAGAAGTGAAGTGCATATTTTCATAAATTACGAGTATTCTTATTAAAAACCACTTAAAAGTGGTTAATTTTTCTTAAAGTTTTTTTTTACTTTATGACCCACTTAGCGTAAAACATTAGTCCATTAGTAATTATATGTATGTGTATTTGTAATGAAACCTTCAGGTATGTTTAAAATTTTGGATCCTTTTATTTTTTCATTGTAGTGCCTACTCTTGTTTCTGATGAACTGTTAAGCGTTCAAAGGTTAACTGGAAGAGATCCCTTTAAGGGCCAAGTCGCCTGTGTACATAATATCGCAGTAAAGAGAAAGAAAGATAGGTTAATAATGATAATCTTTACTGCGATTCAAATTTAGCTATCTGATAACGGTACATGTAACCTTTTTATCTACCGATAGCTAAATACCTCTTTCATAATAGCTTCTTAACCGTCACCAAACTTTACCAGGCCCAAAGGGTTGCGGAAAAAGCCTTCTAGTCTCCCAGCTGTCTTCCCTCCTGGGCTACACGATCGAGCCTATCGTCCTGTACCAGGACATGACGGCCCGGGACTTGGTGCAGCAGAGAACTACCCTGGACAATGGGGACACGGTGTGGAGGAACTCTGCGCTAGTTGACGCTGCGCTGAAGGGACATTTGGCTGTGTTGGATGGGCTGCATAGGATACATGCTAGCACGCTTGCTGTGTTACACAGGTAAATATGATATTGCCAGGTTTCTCGTATCCTAGGTCTCCTAGTATTCCAACTAGCCTAGTATTCCAGGTCTCACAGTATCCTAGGTGTTCTGTATAGTATCCTAAATCATATATCAGCTCTCCTTGTACCTACCTATGCCAGCTCCATCCCTTCCTCCACCCAAACCACCGCTTCCTGCCTCCCCTCTTCCTAAACCAAACCAACCCCGGCCCCCAATTACAATCCCCTAAACTCTCCCCCAACTAAATCAAACCATCCCTTCATTCCAGCCCCCCTACTCCCTCCTGTACTTAACCATCGAGCCTATAACCCTGTACCAGGGTGCCAAATCCCAAGACCTAATGCATTAGCGAAAGACCCTCATTGCATTAAGTTTGAATGAATAACCCACTCTCTTACGTTTCGTAAGACTTCCTAAAAATACCAAATAAAAGCATTTGTTTCAATTCTCCGCGCTATAGCTATATGGCCTACCCGTTGTCACTTCAACGAGCCGTTGGGGCCGAAAAATTCTCGAATGGAGACCGCGCAGCGTAGGACGTCCACCATCGGGATGGACGGATGACCTGGTTAAAGCGGAGGGTTCGCGTCTGATGTAGGCCGCTTCCAACCGAAGCAACTGGTGGTCTATGGCGGGGGACGGGGGACGGGGGTTCCGTTCTAAGACACATCTAAGAACGGACTTCCTACAGCTGAGATGATGATGATGATTGTTTCCATTACAGATTGGTCCATGACAGAGAGTTACAACTACACGACGGCAAGCGGCTGTTACGACATGACAGATACGACGAGCTCGTGGCGTCGGGACACTCGGAGCGCGAGCTGCAGGCGAGCGGCGTCTTGAGAATACACCCAGCTTTCAGGTTTGACTTTACCACTAAAGAGTACCTACCACCCTTTACCCTGCATGGTGAGCGATTTTTCTGTTCATTGCACGGCCAAATGCTACCCCACCGCGGTTAGCTGTTAGGTAACACGCAATGTATTAGAATAAATTCAATGCGCCGCCGGTGTCACGCAGTTGTAGCCAGTCCATTAAAAATGACTTTCATTTTGGTATATTTGTCGCTACTTTTAACAATCAATTTAACCTAGCCATAGACATTTATTTAACAAAACCAGTGATCAAAGTTTTTGATTTACGTTACCGACTTTAAATTTTTAAAGCTTAGATTGTAAGTCTCTTATGTCAGCAAATTCCGCAACTATTTAACTCCTCATGCTGCGAGCTGGGATTGAATACTGCAAACACTGCTTGGTTGGTGAGCTCGGATATCACTTATGACGAAATATTTTTGTAACAGTCAAAATACTTTTCTGGAATCTAGGACTTCTCTTTACTGTATTATACCATTTATTAAATTTATTTGACGGATGAGTGTGATGCCGTCTTTGTTTGTTTTGTTCGAATAGACGAAGACGGCGTCACATTTATCCGTCAAATAAAATTAATCAATGGGTGGTGAAACAGCCCGTAAGTATATTAATTTATTTTCCAGAATAGTGGCTCTGGCAGAGCCGCCCACCATTGGGCGTGGGCCGCACTGGCTCTCCCCTGAGATACTGAGCCTGTTCATCTTCCACGAGATGAGGAACTTGAGCAAGAACGAAGAGATCTTTATTATTAATACATTGGTAACTACTATATCGTTAGCTTATACAAACTCTTATATCGACAAAGAAAGTAAACAAAACCGTAAGCAAAAACTGTTAATTTATAGTTTTTCAGATAAATAAGCTTCTTTCTTTGCTTTGAGAAGACAAATATTTTTTGAACTTAACCTAATACCAAGTGTACCAGGGATAGATTATTTTGGTGTGGATAAGGATAAAGGATGGATTTTGCGAAATTCTGACGCGATAGGAAGTTATGCATTAGGAACACAAGCTAAATTAAATATTGTTAAGAGTTCAAGAAACCTTTCATTAACAAGCCAAACTGTCTGCGTAATTATATGTAATACAATCACGTTTCAGTATGGTGACATATCTCAACCGCTGCACTCTATCATCAATTTAGCCGACGAACTCCGAAAATCTGACGACGCAACCCTAAAGAACCTCTCATCTTCACTCTCCACGCGGCAACTCCTACGCATCGCCAGCAGAATGGCCAAATATAAAACAGACTCAGCCTACGAAACTGTCCAACGCACATTCCTAGCTAAATTCCTCCCTAACTTAGCGAGGAGAGCGCTAGATGGCGCTTGCAGTAAACTAAACGTGGAGCCGCCAAGAAGATTCGGTATTTTTGGCGCTACGGGAAAAAAGGAGGAAAAACTCAGCTGTTCTATCCAAAATGGCGTCGTTACCATAGGAAATACTAGCGCCGAAATATTTAAAACCAACGCTCTAACCAAAGTACCGGACATCTTATTTTACGACGTACCACAACACATTAGATTACTAGAATGGTTGCTGCAAGATTTCTTGCTAGGAAACCATTTATTGTTAGTAGGGAACCAGGGTGTAGGTAAAAACAAAATTGCTGATAGGTTACTTCAATTATTAAATAGACCTAGGGAATACATACAGCTGCATAGAGATACCACAGTGCAGTCTTTAACGGTACAACCAACTGTGCTGGACGGCGTAGTTGTTTATGAAGACTCGCCCTTAGTAAAGGCGGTGAAACATGGACATGTTTTAGTGGTGGATGAGGCAGATAAGGCACCTACACATGTGACGTGTATATTAAAAACATTGGTGGAGAATGGAGAAATGATTCTCAGTGACGGAAGAAGGATTGTGCCTAAGCATATGATGGAGAGCTCGGGAGGAGAAGCGTCGAGTTTTATCCCCGTGCATGATGACTTTAGGATGATTGTGTTGGCTAATCGGCCTGGTTTCCCGTTCTTGGGGAACGACTTCTTTGCTGCTTTGGGTGAGTTTAAATTTATTTTGTTGTGTTTGTTTTGTCTTCGGTTTTCTTTTTCCGTCAGGATTTTGAATTCCAGTGGTTTTCAGTGTTTTGAATAAACAATGTGCGTCGTTTTGAATCTGGCATCGGAACGCTTTCAGCTTTGCATTAGAAGACAGCTTCCAGGCGAGGCACGGTTTAAACATTTTTATTTAAATCATGATTTAAATGAAGATTTTTCAATGAAACTCGGACCATTTAATCGAATGTGTTAATATTTTATTTCTTTCAAATAAATTAGCATCACAATATATTTAAAAACCCGTGTGGCTTTGGGTTAGAATTACACCTCTCCATTTCTTCCGAGGATGTTGTAAGAGGCGACAAAGGATATGGGTTAAGGTATACCGTAGGCGACAGGCTAGCAACCTGTCACTATTGTACCTTTTTTGTCAAACTTTAAACCTAAATTGCTAAAAGTGGCTCCGAAGCGGTAACGTTTCGTGTGCTCTGCCTACTCCATTTGGGAATACAGGCGTGATGTTTGTGTGTGTGTATACATGCAAATAATTATAAATTGGCGATAGCGCATTTAACTTTACTTTTTCAATGTCCCCCTTTCTCCAGGCGATCTGTTCTCCTGCCACGCGGTAGACAACCCCTCAGTGGACTCTGAGATGGAACTGCTCCGCTCCTACGGCCCCGACGTGCCTCACGACGTGATGAAGAAGCTGGTGCAAGCGTTCGCGGTGCTCAGAGACATGGCCGACCAGGGACAGCTGACGTATCCGTACTCTACGCGGGAGCTCGTCAATATTGTCAAGCATTTGCAGGTGAGACAAAAATTTAAAACGTTTAAGGCCTCAACCCACTACATCGTATTATGCCATGACCGTAATAGGAATGTGTCAGGAACGTACTAATTTTCTTGTCATGAAGCCCAAGGTCGGTAAATGAGTTTATTACTGCTTGGCGTGCAGGAGCGCGGCGCGCGCACGTCGGGCACATGCTGCGTCGGCGGGCAGCTGGCTCTGCCAAGAGCGTAGTCAGCGGTATCGGCAATTTTTGAAAAAATATTAGTTTTTCTTTTACAATATACAATTTTACTCGCAAATGTGATGAAAAACATTGTATGTCGCACGGGCGGTACTAGAATTACGAACATCGACTCATTAAAGCCCTCAGTCTTCGACTTCGGGCTTCTAATAGACTCTCGTTCGTAATTCCTTGTTTACCGCCCTTAAGACACAATGTACTATTTCGATACAAAGAATATATTTTTGCCTGACACGTTGCTATTACGGACATGGTATACTGTGTAATGGGTAGAGACCTTTATTTTGTAAGTAGGCCGCAGTGGGCTCTTTTACATGTAACTTTTTTATACTACCAGAGCTGTCAGAAAGACCATGATTGCCAAGAAGAATGCGCCGCAAGAAACTTGGCAGGAAGTTATTTTTCAACATAAAATAATTACAAATAAAATACTTAAAACTACAGTATACAATGAAATAAAAAAAAAATACAAATAAAGATAAAAGATATTATACTTAGGAGACATCACGTGAAGGGAGGAAATATGAAATATCACGTGTACTTATTTTTGTATTTTTTAGGCGGCAAAAAAAAAACTTAAAATTTTTCGTATCGTGAGGTTAAACTTTGACATTTCTGTCACGTTTGATTGGTTAAATAACTAGTAAATGAGCCAATCGGACGCAAGGCGTAACGCCAGACGGACCTTTCGATACTAACGCCATCTAGCGGCCCACCAATCAAGAAACCCTCATTCTGTATTATGTATTGTTTTTTTTCTAGAAATACCCCTCCGAAGACCTGGCCAGTGCGATAAGTAACGTTTTCGACTTCGACCGCTATAGCAAAGAAATGGCGGATACGCTGTTAGAAGTGCTCCACGCCAGCGGTCTGCCCACTGAAGGGGTGCTGGAAGGACGCTCCAAGGAAGCGCTGAAGAAATTGCAGATGACAATCGAAAGGACTAGTGGGTATGTTAAAAGCGTACTTTATCTCGCCAATAAACGTAACAGTTTGGCGAGTTATATCAAATGCAACGGATGTTTTGCATGTTGAGACAGTACTTGTAATCAGCCATATTGTTCCGTTTGTACCTACCCAAATAAACATTAAAATAATTTATTGAATCAGGCGTTACTTTGCGGAGGTCCATATCAACGAACTAAAATAATTTCCTTGCTCACCCGCGACCTTACGATAGCTAAGCTTATGCAAAATATGCGTGTTCATGCAGTTCCTCCACCTCCACACTGTAAGAACACACACAAATCACACAAACCCATCTATCACCACCACCACACTACACTGACGCGTTTCGAACTCAAACAGAGCTCATCTTCAGAGTGACACAACCGTACACCATGCTACCAGTTGTTAGACTAACGAACCAAACCACCGTTTTAACTTGTCACTGTAACTCCCCAAGTACCCACATACGTTTTATGAACAAAACAAAACTACCCACAAATTATTAATAAATTTTTTAACCGTCCTTCAAAACTACCTTGATTTTATTTATTTACTGTCAAGGCATGTTTAATTAACTACCATTGCTGAAATTAGATCCAAGCCGTAGCAAGGGAGATGAAACTAAATTTACCTGCTCATTAATAATAGACCCATACTGTTGTATCTAATTATCTCCATGCATTCTAAAACATCGAGACGAAACCCTTGCCACAATAATGTAACACTTCATACGAATCTGAGTCCGATAAAGAATGATTTAGTTCCAACAAATGTTTGGCAAAATTCGACTTATCAGGATGCTCATTCCTATATGCCGAAACATGCTCTTTAAATCTAGCATTAAAACTGCGTCCTGTCTGACCGACATATACTTTACTGCAGTCATTACAAGTGAGCTTGTATACACCCGATCTAGTTCCTTTATCTACCTTCTCTTTGTGGTTACAAAGTTTAGAGTACAAGGAGTTGTTAGTCTTAAAGGCTACCTTAACATTGTTTGATTTTAAAATACCACAAATTCTATCAGACAAACGACCAACGTATGAAATGCTACACCTATATTTGTTAGAAGACTGCGATGGTAACACGGCGTAAAGCATGCTATTCACTATCCGTGCCTGCTTCTTCTGAACCAAACTATTGACCATTGATTTAGTATAACCATTCGACAACGCTATCTGATAAATAGTATTTAACTCTAAATCAAAATCTTCCCTAGAAAGAGGTACAGTTAACAATCTATGTACATAACAATAAAAAGCTGCTAATTTATGCTGCCACGGGTGATTAGACGATGCTGGTATCACGGCATCTGTGTACGTTGGCTTTCGGTAAATTTTGAACTGGTGTTTATTATTAAATCTATTAATTGTCAAATCCAAAAAGTTTAACGAAAAATTTTCTTCTAAATTTAAAAAAGAATTAGAAGAAAACAGTTACAGTGACAAGTTAAAACGGTGGTTTGGTTCGTTAGTCTAACAACTGGTAGCATGGTGTACGGTTGTGTCACTCTGAAGATGAGCTCTGTTTGAGTTCGAAACGCGTCAGTGTAGTGTGGTGGTGGTGATAGATGGGTTTGTGTGATTTGTGTGTGTTCTTACAGTGTGGAGGTGGAGGAACTGCATGAAACGCATATTTTGCATAAGCTTAGCTATCGTAAGGTCGCGGGTGAGCAAGGAAATTATTTTAGTTCGTTAAACATTAAAACATTAAAACTTTACACCAATGCCTTCTTCAACTGTATAAGGCCGAGGTACGGCCGCACTTGGAATACTGTTCTCATCTCTGGGCAGGGGCACCTTCTTCTTCAATTTGACCGCATTCAACGTAGGGCAGCTCGACTTGTCGGTGAATTGATTTCCGATCATTTGGATTCCCTATCTATGCGAAGGGACGTAGGTTCTCTTTGTGTATTTTATAGGCTTTACCATGGTGAGTGCTCCGAAGAGTTATTTGACCTGCTACCTGCTGCGAAATTCCACCATCGCACCTCCCGCCGAAAGTTTTCATCGACATCATCTTGATGAATGGAAATCTACCACTGTGCGTTTCCTTCGGCACTTCCTGCCACGTACAGTGAAATTGTGGAATCAACTTCCGCCAGCAGTGTTTCCTGACAACCATGACATCGGGGCTTTCAAGAAAAGGGCTTATACTTTCTCAAAAGGTCGGCAACGGACCAATGACTCTCCTTAAGTAGTTGGTAATCATGGGCAACGCAACGGTGTTCATTTCTCAGCGGATGACCCCATTGCTCGTTTGCCTCCATCTCATAATAAAAAAATATATATTTGTTTTTAAGTTCAATACATTTACATTACATTTGAAACTTACCACGAGCTTTGCGGTGAAGGAAAACATCGTGAGGAAACCTGCACAAACCTGCGAAGCAATTCAATGGTGCGTGTGAAGTTCCCAATCCGCACTGGGCCCGCGTGGGAACAACGGCCCAAGCCCTCTTGTTATGAGAGGAGGCCTGTGCCCAGCAGTGGGACGTATATAGGCTGGGATGATGATGATGATGAAATATAAAAAAAAAACTGTAACGAGAGTTGTTATTAGCCTTTTATACAAAAAATGCCATTTCTCGAGGGGGCAATGCAAATTTTTATACTACCAGCGCTTTCAGAAAGACCACCATTGCCAAAAGAATGCGCCGCAAGCAACTTAGCAATAAAGTTACGGAAATTTCAAAATATTTCAGCAAAGACGTGTCCTCTCCGAAATACGGCAAGGATGATCCAGAGAACAAGCCTCACGTGGGCGGGAACACTTGGGCGGGCGGCACTGGCGGCCGCGACACCGCTGGCTTGGGCGGCAAGGGCGGGCCCTACCGCCTCGACAAGGGGCATGACGTGCATCAGGTCAGATTAGATCAGAGGCTTATTGTCTAAGATACTTGGGATCAGAATCGTTTTCACCGCTTCTTTCTGTCACACGGCATAAGATGAGGGCAGAAAGAGATGGTGAATTGCGAACGTCAGTGCGGTAGACAATACGGCTGAATACGGCTTCAGGTTGGTATATAGTCTAAGGCCGGGTTTAGACTGGCGAGGAAAATCGTGCAATACATTACGAGGCCGTAAAGCGAATAAATTTGAAGTGGTCAATCGAGCGCCGCAATGTAATGCAACTTGCACGATTTTTCTTGCAAGTCTAAACTGGGCATTAGATCCGAATTAGAGAGGATTTGCACCCATCTGTTTAATGGACAAGTTCTAGTCACAACTAAATCAATTATCTTCGTAGCCGGAATACTAAAATTTTAATAATTTAGAAAAATATCTACTGTTGTCTTAGACCAAGTCCATGGCTCAGGAGGGGGGTCATGACCCCCATGACTCCCCCCCCTGAGGATCCGCAAATGATTACAACTACATAACACTTGTAATGTTTCCAGCTATCGGACGCGGAAAAAGACGATATACCAGAACACGTGAAAAAAGCCGCTCGCGAGATGAATCGGAAGGCTTTCGAGGAGAGACTGAAGGAAATCAACATCAGCGAATACGACGCCAAGCTGTACGAGCAGTTCTACAGGGCTGTGCACACAGGCAAGAATATTAATAGTATATATGCCTTTATAGGTTTTGGTTAAAAAAACAGTACCTGATATACATATTTGTTAGCTGTACCTGTACCATATTTGTTAGCTGTACTTGTATGGTCATCCAAAACATCCGTACCAAATCTAAAGTCAAACAGATCACTAGACAAAGTTTAAATTTGACTTTTAATTTAAAGACAATTTACATACAATTCATAAATAATAGAATAAAAGGAGTAATAGGAGTAATAGAGGAGAAAATAATTTCTCAGTAATCAAGATCAACAGCCCGTTATTAATAATGTATGTGATATTTACATACATACATGTTAGGTAAATACATACATTGCATGGTATATTTAGGGGTGTGATAAAAAAAAGTTTTAACCCTGACTCATCAACGCCCAGCCCAACATTTCTTTATTATTAACAGAAAGAAAAATACATTCAAAGAATTGTAATTTTTAGACCAACAGTTATAATTACAGAGTAAGGGGCTGTTTCACCACCCATTGATTAATTTTACTCGACGGATAGATGTGATGCCGTCTCGGTCTATTCGAACAAAACAAATAGAAGCGGCATCACATTTAATTTATCCGTCAAATAAATTGAATCAATGGATGGATTCAATAGTATCTCTGAAGTCTCCAATCCGCACTGGGCCCGCGTGCGTACTACGGCCTAGCCCTCATTATGAGAGGAGGCCCGTGCCCTGCAGTAGAACATTTTAGGCCGCGATATGTCAATTATTCGTTGTCGTATTTCATAGGTGTGTTTGTGTAGATTGGCGCGTTGCGCGGCGTGCTAGCAGAGTTGCAGGCGAAGAAGAAAGAACGACAGTGGAGCCGGCACCAGACCAGTGGGGAGCTCGACGACGGCAAGATTATAGAAGGTACAGCGTCAAGCATAAGGCTGGAAATACATATGCGTGTAGCTCGCACATTTTCGTACAAGTAGCTGGCGCGCGTACGTCAATCTCCATACAAATTACACAAGCGTGCAAGTAACTTGCACAGAAATGTACGAGCAACAGGCATGTGTGTTCCCGGCCTAAAAGATGATGTTGACTCGAATAGAAGAGCGTGAGAGCGTGCAGTGCAGAGCAGACGTGTTACTAATTATTGTTAAAAATATTAAATTCACAAACAATCTATTTTGAACCTTAAGTGTAGCTGCAGTGATATCAAAATAACGTAACTAGTCGTGTGTTGTTTACAACCTACCGTGTCTACGAAACAAGTTGTGCGCAGAGAACGCCACGGATCTACGATGAATATACTACGCTCACCTAATGGAGGCGACATCGGAACAGGGTTCGGCGGATCGCAACCAAACTTGTCAATGGCTAGTGACGTAGAAAACTCACAGATTACTTTTCGCAATAAACGGAAGCTACTTAATGGAAATGAAGAAATAATGAGAGAAATCTCCGATCTAAATAAAAAAATGGCAGATATGATGTCCCTTTTAACTCAAAGTACCAATATGCAGACAGAAAACATAAATAAGCTTTGTCAAGATGTGAACTTAATAAAAGGACAAGTTAATAATATGTGCACTAATATTGATAGCATCTATATCGAACAGCACAAATTGAAAGCTGAAATCACTAATCTTGTTACTTCTACAAATACTACGCAGAAAAAAGTTGATATTCTCGAAACCGAAGTGAAATTACTGAAATCATCCGCTGGAAAAATATCTATCAACAATGAGACGACATCTTACGAGAACATTATTACCGAATGTAATGAGCGTTACCTACGAGGAAAAAATATTATAATCGTAGGCATTCAAGAACCTAACACGGAAATACTTGACAAACAAGATTATGATAAACAAGAAGTAACCAAAATTATAAAAATGATATTCAATGAATGCCCTGAGCCTGAACGCGTTAACCGCCTCGGAAAATTCCAATACGACAAAACCCGCCCCATCAAAGCTTGCTTCACATCCGAAGAGCCAGTCAAACACGTACTGCGAAATAAAAATAACATTAAAATCGATAACGTGAAAATATACTCCGACCAAACGCCTTATCAACGAGAAGCCATAAAAAACTTGAAACAGGAGCTGGCAGCTCGAACTGCAAATGGTGAAACTGACCTATGCATAAAATATGTAAAGGAGTGCCTCGAATAATGATTAAAACATCAAAAAACTCAATGTAAATCACTCTAACAATGACTTGGACATCGGCAAGGAAACTATAGTACATATGGAAAATATATCATATCAAATAGTTACAACATACTCGCAAATAATGACCACTAAGAAATCACTTAAATGTTTTTATGCAAACGTTCGGAGCATCATTCGGCCAGGCAAATTTGATGAACTACAATGCATTCTCAAATCTTTTGCAGTAACTATACACATTATCGCATTAACAGAAACTTGGATAAAAGATGAAGACGAGGCGAATAGATTACAAATACCGTGTTACACACATTTCTATAACTTTCGACGCGGTACTAGAGGTGGCGGAGTCTCAATATTTGTCCACAACAGCTTAAAACACCATTTTATTGAAGAACACTGCTCTGATGACAACCACTTTCTCTGGATCCACGTGGAAAAGTTTTCATTGGACATCGGAATAATTTATAAGCCAGAGCGTACAAATTCGACTGACTTCCTTGAAGAATATTCTCTTCAACTGCGAAGAAGAAAAAGAGTTTTAATATTTGGCGACTTCAATTATAATCTCTTAGATCAAAATCAAGCTACTATTGATTACACACAAGCATTAGAAGAAAATAACATAAAAATATTAAATAAAATTGATGAAAAATACTGTACTCGTGAGACAATAACAACCAGAACAGTACTAGATCATGTATGTTCTAACCTCAAACAGAATAAATTCCACTTTGCACTTATGGACTCGGCAATGGCTGACCATAAGCAAATATACTTCGAGGTCAAAAATTATGAACCACCACTTAAACAAAGAACAGAATATACTACTGTAGATTACGAGAGATGGTATATGTCAGTAAGTGCATTGAAGAACGATAAAAATACATGTGAGTATGATATCTTTCAGGAAGAACTAAGGACTTGCTACTTGGAGAGCAAAATTACTAAAATAAAGATTTTAAATCAGCCGAGACAAGATTGGATCAACAAAGATATCATACAGGCCATTAATAAACGAAATAGACTATATCAAGACCATAAACGTAACAATATGGACACTGGTTTACGAGAAGAGCTGGAGGAAGCAAGAAAGCTGGTAACCAAAAATATTAAAGAAAGAAAGAAGTCCTATTATTTGAATGCTTTTGAGTCATGTTCTAATAAACCTCGGAAAATGTGGAAACTCATCAACAATCTGTCACAAAATAAAGTTAAAGATGTCTTACCCCCGACCAAATTGAAAACTGCTTCAGGAATTACCACAGATATTGAAGAAATATGTGAAGAATTCAATAATTATTTTTCAACGATTGGATCAACTTTAGCTAACTGTATTCCTATTATGTACCAAAATAATCAAACTTACACAATACCCCAAATTACTAACTCGGATAAACTAATGCGATTTGAACCGGTAACAATCGAAGAAACACTTAAAATAATTAATAATCTTAAAAGCAATACTAGCTCAGGCTTGGATGGGATAACTGCAAAATCAATCAAAAGCGTTAAATTCCTAATCGTCGATAAACTTACAAATTGTATAAACCGTTGTTTGGAACAAGGTATATTTCCTAACAGTCTCAAAACTGCAAAGGTTACGCCCATTTATAAATCAGGAAGTAAGGTGGAAGCTGGTAACCATAGACCTATTTCTGTTCTCCCGATAGTATCAAAGATTTTTGAAAAAGTCATTTATAGTCGTTTAGAAAGATTTTTAACCTCCAAAAGTTTCATATCACAAAAGCAGTACGGTTTTCGACCAAAATCAAACACTCTTTCGGCAGCAATTGATCTTGTCACACAAATAAAACATAAAATAGACCAAAAACAAATTGTAGTAGGAGTTTTCATTGATTTAAAAAAAGCTTTTGACACAGTGAGTCATAAAATACTTTTAAAAAAGTTAACTGCAATTGGAGTAACTGGTAAGGCTCACGATGTTTTAAAATCTTATCTAACAAATCGTTACCAAATAGTCAAAATCGGTCAACATCAAAGTTGTCCCAAATCCATTTCGTTTGGCGTGCCGCAAGGATCAATCTTAGGACCGCTTCTGTTCCTTGTTTACATTAATAATATTCAAGATATTGGACTAAAAGGGGATTTATCACTGTATGCTGACGACACTAGCCTTTTTTACTATGGCACACAAATTGAGACTATTATGCAAGATGTACAGAATGATTTAAATATGTTAAACGTGTGGTTTCAATGTAATCTCCTCACCATAAATATATCCAAAACAAACTATGTAATTTTTGCGGCAAAAAATAAAAAAATAAATGACTTCACTCCTCCAAAAATAAATAATCAGATCCTGACTCGAAAAACAAACGAAAAATATCTCGGTTTAACTCTTGATAATCAACTGACATGGAAACCACACGTTGATAAAATAAAATCAAAATTGACCTCCCTCACGGGAGCTCTACGCAGTATTTCCCGCTGTTTTCCACGAAAAATAAAATATTTGGTATATAACTCTCTTGTAAAGCCACATTTTGAGTACCTTATCGAGATATGGGGGACCGCGGCAAAAACACATCTAAATAAAATACAAATAGCACAAAACAAGTTAATCAAGGTTTTGTTCAATTACAACTTTTTAACATCGACTGAAAAGATTTATAAGGATACCAAGCTAATGAGCGTAGCTCAAACATACATTTACTTAACCTGTCTACTAGTTCGTAAAATTCTTAACAAAGACATACATACACACATAACTTTTACTAAAAAACATACAGTTCAAAAAATAAAATTACGGAATGCTGATAACCTAATACTGCGACCCCCTAGAACGAACTATGGGAAAAGGAATATTACTTTCGAGGGAGCTCAGTTATACAACAAATTACCAAAAGACGTCAAAGAATCTAAAACAATAGCTACCTTTAAAAAACATTTAAAATATCACATAATAAACAATGTAAACGTCTAACTAAACCATTATAATTATTATAATTACGATAAATAAAATGACACACACAAGCTCGCACATACTAAACAGACATTTAAACACAATTAAATATACTGTAAAATATATTATTAATAAATATAATACTATTACTCAACGGCGCCCGCGACTCCGTCCGCGTAGTATTTCGTTTGTCGCTGTCCCGCGAGAACTATGCTATTTTTTTTTTCGGGATAAAAACTAAAAACTATCCTATGTCCTTCCCCGGACTTAAACTATCAGTATACCGAATTTCACCAAAATTTGGTTCAGCGGTTTAGACGTGATTGAGTAACAAACACATAAACATCTGCACAATAGATAGAATGACACACACACGCACGCACTAAACAGGTTTAAAACACCATAATAAAATGACAGACACACGCACGCACACACTAAACAGTCATTTCAAATACTATAAAATAAAATATTATATATTATATAAAAAGTACGTTAAAAAATTGTAATCGTTAGTTCATAGTTTACTAACCTACCCCTTAACTGTTTTTAATTTTAAATAACTTGCCTTGTGTTCTGTGTTTTTAAATTGACGCATCCAGTTGTTTTCTAATTCTGTTTACGCATAAATCGCTGGCGCATAGATCTGCGATGCCGACTTGTGCTAATCGTCTTACCTCCATAGCTTAAGTTTAATGTACCCACTTTTTGTTTCATTTATTGTTATTTTTTAAGTAACTGCTACTGTACGCTAATTAATTAATTTTTGTAAATGTAGTGTTTCTCATGTAAGTGAATTGTTATAATTCTTTATGAGAAATAAAGTTCTTAAACCAGAATATATAAAGGGAAGAAATGAAAGTAGGAACAGGAAGGGAGTCAGAACCAAACCATGGAGCTCACAATCCCAAAATCCTCTCTATAGAACGTCGTTTCTACTCTAGATTGGTTTGTAACTGCAGATTGCAATTATTTTGTTCTGCGTCATAAACCGCCTGAATCCTCCCTACTGTATTGACATAAAATTTATGGATGAGCTCTACACGCTCAACAGATGTCACAACTTTTTTTTGATTACGAGAAGGAGGAAAACTAGCAAGCGGGTCATCTGATGGGAACTGATCACTCGACTCAGGAGAGTCATTGGTTAGTTACCGCCTTTTAATAAAATATTAACTTTTCTTGATGGCCGGTGTCATAGTTGTCCGGAAGCACTGTTGAGGAATTGATTCACAATTACACAGTACGTGGTATGAAGTGCCGAAGGAAACGGACGAGAGCACCATCATCGAGATGGTGGTCGATGCAATGAGGGCTATCGCGTATGAATTCGCCACTAGAGGCGCTAGTGGTAGCGTGAGGTCTCCGAAATGTTAATCTCATGGTTTTTGGGTGAGCTACGCGGGGTTTATTATAATTAGATTAATTTTGTGAATATTTTGCAATATTGAAATAATTATGGCAATATGCGTTCCGGGCAATGAGATGTCTGTGTTTTGAGGCAGTTTTGTCTTTCGGGAAACCTTTGTCCTCCCTTTTTTTCGAAAAAACGGGGACTATGCAACACGTGTGCATGCTCGTATATTTTTATGGTTCGGTTTTAAGGTGTATTATCAGTTTTCCATGGGGCTGTGTATGTAATCATTCACCTTAACTCTCGTGGCACTATCAATGAAGCCAATGAAGTGCTCCGCTTCTACGAATCATCCAAATGTTTAAAATTGTGCAACGGGGGGAATGTTCGTGTAATAAACCGGGGCTTAGGGGAATGATTAATGGTACTTGATAATGGGATCACACGAGCCCATCACCCTAATACATGCGCTTACGTGCATTTAACACCATGTCCACAGAATAAATAATAGTACTACGTACAGAAGTTGCACTCCTTTGATCTTGAAGAAAGCCGCCGTTTTAATAGCCTACAGTGCTGCCTTTTTGTTCCGAACATACCTACCTCGCCAACTCGTGTGTGAGGGTTATCACTTTGTCAGAAAATTAAAATAAAATAATCCAACTGAACGTTTAGAAATGTTATTTATTAAGCGACTTCAAAAAACTTCTTTGGTAATGTAAAAAAAAAGATAACTTCGAGTTTTTTTGTTTATTTCGACATTCGTCCACGCAAACAGTTATTAGTATTACGATTCGCCGTTGTTACAAACGGTGCAGTGCAGTGTACCAACAGATGTAGTGAATAATGTTTTATCATCGTATTTTGTCGGAAAAGTTCGAATTTATGTCGCTTTCTCAACTAGCTTACTGAAGTTTACTGCAGCTATTTGAGACAGGATAAATACAAACTTATTCGACAAAACACGATGGAAAACATTATTCAATAGATCTGTACTGATCTCACAAGCAATAACAGATATATTTAGGTAAGGATCGAAACATTCAAAGCAAGTGGCGCGCGCGGCAGCCCCCACTGCTTAGACAATCTCAAGTTGTCGCGAGCTGTAGGTGTTTATCGCTGCAGGTATGGACGAGTGACGGATGCCTTGGATTAAACCTCATTTAGGCTCCGTTTCACCAGAGATGTGCTGTGCGAAGATAGGTAAAAGAACGTTTCTATTGGTTAGTGAAAAAACCTCGCACATCTCTGGTGAAAAGGCCGCCTTAAGCAGAGTCCACTTCACTATAGGCCTTATGAGGCTCAGAGTTGCTCAGCGAGACATTGTCATCTCGAAGTTTAATACCTCAAAAAACGGCTCAATTGATTTTAATGAAATTTAATTAACAATTACTGCAACAAAACTCGCTTTCATTAAAAAAATAATCTGACCCACTTGCAGTGGTCAGATTGACTTGAATTTGGCATACAGGAAATTTAGTTTCGATGGCAATGTAAGTATAGTCCATAAAAGTACAGTCAGCAAAAAAAGATTGAATTAAAAACATCGAAATATATGTACTAACGTATAATATAAGTCAATGATTAAAAATTACATATTTAACATACAATACAATACAAAGACTCTTTATTGTACACCAGCTGATATAATATGGTAGGGATATAAATATTGTACGCCCACATTGGGTACTGTTGGAACTATTATATTATGTCATCTTTTGTACACAGTTTTGACAATAAATAAATTCTATTCTATTTCTTTTCTATTTCCAGACATAGTAAGCGATACAGAAAACAAATTATTAAAATTACAGGTGAGCAATAGGCGGCATAACATAAATGTTTTTTTTTATCGTGTAAGTATTTTCATTTTTGTATTCTTTTTGTTTTATTTGTGTTTTTTGTTTATTTTGTTTTGATTCTGTGTTATTTTGTGGGTCTTTGTGAACTAGTACTTTGTGAACTTTGTCAACTAAGTAGGTGTATTATATTACCTGTGGGGGCGGAAATATCCCACCCTGTTAATCAGTACTGTTTGTGTACTTTTGTTGCGGCTCCATTAGTGGAACAATGGTACGAGAAGCGGTGCCACAAGGTTGCTTCCATATTCAATGTTGCCAATTTTTAATTATTATTTAGAAAACCGAACTGTTTAGAGAGCCGTGATGGCCTAGCCCGTTCCGGCCGGCTCGATACAATCGTGCATCTATCATCAGCGCGCGTGAATCATCTTTTCGCGAACCACAATTAATTGACATTTTAGCAAAAAAAACGGAAAAACAGTTTCTCGGCCGTAAAGGGCCTAGAGGTTTGACCTATGGCCTCTCAAGCAAAGCATCATGGGTTCTATCCTAGGCACGCATCTCCGATTTTTTCATGTGCGTAATTATATTTGAAATTTATCACGAGCTTCAGGTACGGTGAAGGAAAACATCGTAAGAAATCATGCACAAACTTGCGATACAATACAATGGTGAGTGTGAATTGCCAATCCGCACTGGGCCAGCGTGGAAATTATGGACCAAGCAATCTTGTTATGAGAGGAGGCCTATCCAACTAAGTGACGGATAAAATACAAAATCGATAACTTTAACCGAAGGTAGAATGCAGCGCAGCCCCGTTTGCACAAAAGCAATCTCAACGGAAAGCTCTTCACAAATAGCGCTGTGTGTTTTACAGATTTTCTTTATTTAATAAATGAACGTCATTGGGACGATATTGATGCTGTCTTCGCCATTTTCAGCTGACTTCGTTTTACTAAGAGTGAATCTTTGTTTACATCGTTGAGGATCACATACGAAACTTTGAAGTGCTTTGAAGTTTGATCTTTGTAATTTTCCGTTTTTTGCAAATATTTCGAGGTGTGGGTAACAAACCGTTTCGACGCCAACGACCTTTATATAGGTCCATTACTTCAATGCAAAAGCAACCTTCGTTCGATTGTTAGGTTCAATTTTAGGCATTGCAAATGGAAGCCTGGCGTATGGATGATGTCTTTTCTATTTGACGTGGCGGCGAAAAGGTTAATTAAAAAAAAGTTATTCTAACAAGTGACGAAGAAACAGACAAGAACGACTGGTGAAAGACCAAATACACAGATAAGCTGAACCATGAACTAAAAAAAGTTAACATACTTTTGGAACACGAAATTTTTTTAAATAATGCTTACCTTACACTCAAGCAAAAATAATGTGGGCTATGCGCGTATTGCTTACAAAAGCAAACCTGACTTATACCAACCTTGATCATATCAGCTTTCAATATTTTTTTATCTCGAATCGTCATCAATTTTCGAAGTTCCGCATAAGTTTGACTTTATTCAAGCTGCCGGTATGTAAAATGGCTACCAATATTTACACACATTTGCATGATACATGGAATGGATTTTGGTCGGGTAGTAGTTTCTATAGTAATATTATCGTATTTGGTGCAATGATTTCAAAAATAACTGGCTGTTTGGCGATGTCAAAGAATAAATAAAAAAAATGTTTTTGGTTAAAATAAGTTCTCTTCGAATTTTAAATGTGATTCAGTAGGTAGTGCACAAAATTGATATGGGACTGAAGTCGTTTTTCGAAATACGTCTCATCGAAACGGGAATGTTACAGCGGCAATTACACTGCGTCGTTCGCTGAATGCGGTCGCCGAATTTGTTTCAAACTACTTCGGCGAACGACCGTCGCCTTTACATTAGTAGACACTGCGGCGGCATAAAGGCGGTGGCAGCTGTCGGTCGCGAATGCAGCGACTACCGTGTTCTTTACACTTTTGCGGTCGATGACTCAGTGTAATTGCTGCTTAATACACTACTCCATTAATTTTTTGGTATTAAAAATGGGTTACGTAGGTATCACTTCCTAACTTAACGATTTTCGTAATTGTATCAATTTATTTATTATCCTTATTCATAATATATATGAGTTAAATACAAGTAAGTATATTATCATTTAATTCCTCCCGTTTAAGTAAACAATATTGAAATAAGTATTAAATATTAAACAAAAAATATTTTTAATTTCATAACAAAATTGATATGTATATTTTCGTAAAACACCCGGAAAACTTATGTCAGATATTAATTCTGTACGTGAAAGTACAAAGAATCGTAAGGAGGAAAATGAAGCATTCATACAACCTTGGCTCCCTAATTGCTTTCCTTCTCTTTCATTACGTGTCTGTGGTAAATGAGCGCATTGATAGGTACATAATGAAGCTAAATAAGTGAAATGCAAGTTGTTGTAGACCCATTGATATACTTGGCACCGGACTTCGAGAGGTTATAGGTACTTTTTGGCCCCCAGTTATTTAACTTTACGTTTTGTCAGATTTCATTAAAAAAAACTCTTCTCAAAATGCTGAACCGATTTTGATAAAACATGTCTAAGAACCATCGCTAGAAAACCTGCTTTCAATTTAAAAAAAAACGAATTCAAATCGGTCCACCCGTTTAATAGCTACGGTGCCACACACACAGACACACATAGCGGTCAAACTTATAAGACCCCTTTTTGCGTCGGGGGTTAAATATAGCTCCCGGTGACATTTTACGTACAATAACTTATCGGACAAGGTTACCGCTCCAGCGCGCACCGTTTTCATTATTTTTCCTCACACGCGACGAACTATCCTATGCCCGTTCCACTGGTGATAGGGCTGGCTCTTTCCCCGGTCAACGTATTGCAATTGCCATACAACGAGGAAACGCAGCCAGCCTTATGGGCACCTGCCCAATAGCAGCGACTTAGGTGAAATTTGTAAATATAGATTTTTAGGATTAGAGTAGTTGTTGTTTAGTTCTTTTTTTATTTATCTGTTAATTATGTATATATTATTTGTTTGTTTATAAATAAATTATAAGTGCTATTTTAAAATAATAAAACTATCTAACCTATTCAGTCTAGGAAATCAAGAAGCCTCAACTTAATAACCTTGATGCAGACTCCACCCTCAATCCTACACATAGTAGTATTGTCCAAACAGATTAGTCCGTCCAATTGTGCCACTGTTAATGTGGCATAACAGGCATAGATGGAATCGCTAACTGCCTCGTGTTTCAGTGCAAATAGATTGCACTAACAGGTATGTTAGGTTCACTTAAGGAACGAAACAGAGACTAAGGTTCATACAACTGTAATATTTATAGTCTAAGTTAAAGATAGGTTTATTTCTTTGTCGCGCGCTATCTTCCTTAATGTTTGGACTTTTGAAGCCAATAGCAGCGATTCTATGGACCTTTATGGCTGGCGATCCAAAATAAAGAATAATTCAAGCCCTAACCCATAATAATAAATAACCCCGATTGAAAAAAAAAAAAACTTCTTTTTTTATTTAACACATGTTTTATTTTAGAATTCCCACGACCCATC
>NC_133488.1:17227364-17347364 GCF_025370935.1 Choristoneura fumiferana
TTGTTTGGCGTGACTGATATGTATATTCATGTCAAGTTACAGCTTTCTAGTACTAACGGTCTCTGAGCTTACCCGCGGACAGGCAGACAGATAGACGGACAGACATGGCGAAACTATAAGGGTTCCTAGTTGACTACGGAACCCTAAAAACAATCGTTGCCTCTTTAATAATATAATAGTTTAGATAATTATCGAAATAATTCTTTAAAATGTAATTGTATGCGAATATGGTGAGCGAAACAAGAAAAATAAGGAATATAATAATAATAAACATCAATCAAGTTAATTTAAAATTTATTAAGTGAAGATAACTGTGAGAGCAGACTCTCGGTCCTACTTGTCACGCTCGAATTGTGCTTCTTAGGCATTTCGGGCATGAATATATGCACTTGTTTCTTGCCTTTGGCCAGGTCCGGTATCAATTTCTTGCTAACTAACTCCGCGTACTGTTTCTCGACAGCGCTCCTTTCGGTCGCGACTTTCTGTCGTGCCTCCAGCACATTGACCCGTATGTCTCTTTTTGTTTTGGCGTCCTTTGTTTTTGGCGCGTCGCGTAGCGTGATCTTGTTCCGTGACTGTCTCGCGTAGTTTTCTATCGTGGCCGCCGATGTGGGTACATGGTAATCGTGACGATCAATACCACTTTGCTGTGTCCTCCCCGAATCGGTTTTCGGCGTTTTCACTTCCTCCTTAGCTCTCAAGTCGATAGTCGTTTTCGATTTGCTGAGATTGTGATTGCGCTTCTGTATCTCCGGCCAGCTGTGGCGCGGCTGCGACATGCGCTCGCCGTTTTCCGGGGCGAGCAAATCTATTTACCTGCCAAATCTAGCCATTGCAATACCCTGTCGGATAAATCTGTGTTTTCCTTACAGTCGTTCCTCGCCGTTCGGTTGCTCCGAAACGCCTTCATGTTTAAACAGAGGCTGTTATACTTGGAGCGGCTGCTGTCAAACTCGTAGATAGGTTGCGAGTTCGCTTTCAGCAAGAAGTCGTCCTCGGATTCTTGATCCAAGTCATTTAGATTCAACTCCTCAATGTCAGGGTGACTTTTCGGTCGTATTCCGAAACTGGACTTATCGCTCGTGATGACAAGGCTCAACTTCCTTAGATCGGAGTCTTCGCGGCGCGTCCTGGTTTTGGTGTATTGTGTGGTGCTGGCAGAGGAGTGGGGTCTCCTTTTCTTCAGTTTGGCGTAGTAGGGGTCGTCATTGGTTAATATAGCGTGCCGGAAGCCGTCGACCCAGACCGTGCGGACGTACATAGGCCGCTGGGATGACTGCCAGAGAGCGGGCATGGTCCGCCCCTACGGGCATATGGCGACACGCGATGTGTGCGTGAACTTGCGCCCATAATAATTGATTATCGATGCGGTCCTGAAATTGAAATGGCTGTGTCAATAAAAGACTGTCGGCTGGATTTGGTTCGCGCGATTTGCGTCGGCTTGAGGTCGGTTATTTCAGGTAAATTTTGTGTAAACTATATTCTTAATACTGTAAATGTTCGAAATATATTTCAGTGGCGGGAAAGTGAGAATGGTATTTAGAGTGAAACCAATATGGTTCGATTGCCGCTGCTGTATCCCTTAGATTACAAGTAAGTGTCGATTAGGGACCTAAATAATAATTACCTATAATATCACCCATCTTTCTGCTAATACCTATAAGATCGTTACTTCGCTCTCTATCTAACTTAACGTATATACGCATACTTGTACAACTCAAATTTTTAGTGTTTCATACCTCAGTCGGCAAAAACAGAACCTTATATGATCATTTTGCTGTTTGTCCGTCCGTTAAGACGATTTTCTATATTTAATGGCCGGAGAATCAAAATCTATAGGGCACTTCCAGTTGTCTAGAAACTAGACAATCGGACGAAGGCAACTCAAAAGAAACAAGGGCCACGGAGTCTAATTGGTAAAACAAATATACTAATAAATAATAATAAAATTCTTTATAACATTCCTTGGCCAAAAATGGTTTTATTAATGCTACATAACACAATACAAATACTTTTCATTAAATTCAAACGTATTTTTAATTTCATTTACCGGTGAAAATCAAGTGACCCTTATTTTCTTTTGACTAGTATATTATTTTATATGCTGTCTAGACTACCATATGGTAATAACCAGTCTAAAATGACCCACACTGCATAAATCTTGCTTAAGAGCAGGGCTCTGCTAACACAGTAGTTAAACATATCTTCAAATTTGTACAGAACCCTCAGAGCGCGAGTCCGACTCGCACTTGGCCGGTAAACATGATATTAGTAGCACAAAGGTACCACCCTGGTACGTGATTCAGTTTCCTTGGCTGTAGGTACTTCTAGATTAAACACTTGTCTCAAGAATGTGCAAAAATCTCTTAATGATTTTGTTATAATTAACAAATTATTAATTACTTTTAAATTTACCTGATCGCGTGGTTACCTTACGTATTAATACGGCCATAAACGGTCATAGAAACAGCATGTTTTAATCGACCTCTTTTTATCTGCTGGTTGGAAACGTTTAAAAAATGTAGAATAGGGTGACCATGAGATTGTTATTTTTTTTTAATAATTAAAGTTCACTAACGTAAATTAATTACAGTTTAATCATTTCGTCACTACTTAAAAAAAAAACTCGTAGCTCAAAATAGATAATTTTTTGAGCGAACTTTATATACATTATATCAAGGTTCAATTTTGTTGTCATATTGATATTAGATACGAGATTTTTTTCAAAGTAGTGACGATTTGCTTAAAGAGCTAATCTGCCGATTTGCCTAGAAATGCTGCATTAGGAACTATAATTTTTGTTCACCACTTAGGTGTCACCCTGTATAATTTTATTCTGTTTTCAATTTAGTGAAAGGGGGGAGTTTCAATGGAGGCTCGTTACCCACTCATTCTGTTCGCTGACGTTACCTCACAATGCGTTCCACGGTACAGCACATGTTGCGTCAGTGTTTACATTTCATAGAAAGTATTATTTTTTGGAAATTCAGATTTTCATATGTTTGAGTGCAAGCTTATTTTATTTCTATTATGTATATTTAATTCAAATTCAAATTATATGGTAACATATAACTCATACCCATATTATAACTCAACCCTTATTATAAGCGTTGGTTATGTAAACCTCTTCTTAAAAAATAAAAGTGGTTAGCATAGCATTTGTTATAGTTAATTAATGTAATTAATTTTAAAATTGCTACGCCCCAACAGGGCATCATTCTTTTATATTTTTTGTAAAAAGTGTTGCAATAAAGAAATACTGAATACTGAATATTTTAATAAGCAAATCAATCACAATGACAAGTTAAAAGAAAACAATCCAATGTCATAGACACGACAATTTCTTTCGTATCAAATAAAATAAGAGGAAGATTTTTTTGTACAAGATTATTGTAGTGTAGACTTTTTCCTCATAACGAGACCTATTATAAAAACAAAATACTAGTAAAATTTAATAAAATGTCAAAATTAAGTGCTTCTTCAATAGGAGTCGTAATGACAACATTGAAGCAGTATATAACAATGTCGTTGATAATAACGTGCTGTTTATTAAAAGTTATATACCTACAAATACAAAAAACGTACAGGGCTATGAAAAGTTTGAAACTCATTGAGTATAAGCGTGACACTCGTAACGCCCCATTTATATTTTAAGGGTAATCAAAGATGGTCATATAAAATTATAAATGGCCACAATTTATCTTGTTTCACCTGGATCTTACATATATGCATGTCCCATGGCAATTCCGGTTAAGTTGCTCACGTCTATTTGTTAGTTTGTAATAGAAATGTCGTCAGTGCAGCACTGTAAGTAACTGAGTTATGTAGCACCACGTAGAAATGATTAATAGTTTCATGAAAGTCGTGCGTGACGCAACATTTCCACGATTTTCTTTATTTCAATCAAAACAAAACGTCACCCTATTTTTTTTTGTTAAGTCTCTCTATCAATGATAGTTTTGTTAAGAAGCCTTGGCTGTAACTTGAATGGACTTGGGCCGTTATTTTTCACTGAAAAATTGGAAAATATTAATTCTTCCGACGACATCATCAGATTTTTCAAAAGATCTTTTGTTATCTAGATGAACGATGGAAGATCCAATTTCATTTTCTTTAAAGGTTGGATGGTGGGATCCTTGTCAAAATATTGATTCCGAATTTTGCATCGGAAATAGATTTGTAGTGAAAAAAAGTTGTCTGTTTATTTATGATAAAATTTTGTTCGTTCGACCCTCATTTGTCATAAAAGTCATAATAATGTTTTAAATTTTTGTGATATCACTAATATTACTAAGTAACATTTTCTACTCGTGACCACAGTAATTTAAACAAAACCATTTTGCCTGTACATGATTTTTTCAAATCCTTTTTTTAATGATTTTAAGGAAAAATGGGGTTATCAATCAATGACTTGTGCAATTTTTTTTATGTATTTTCAGCCTCAGGGGGTTAATTTTTAAAAACACATGCCTAAAATTGTGTCCATAAAAAATCGGCTCTCTGGTAACTTCTGAGCTTATCAACGGAACGGAATAGTTCAACTAACATCCATACTAATATTATAAATGCGAAAGCGTGTGTTTGTATGTTTGTCCGTCTTTCACGTCGAAACGGAGCGACGGATTGGCGTGATTTTGCCATAGAGATAATTTATGGGCCAGAGAGTGACATAGGCTACTTTTAATCCCGGAAAAATGCACAGTTCCCGAGGGAACAGCGCGCAATAACCGAATTCTACGCGGGCGAAACCGCGGGCAAAATCTGGTTTAAAATATATAATGGGTACTTTTATACCTATTTGTTTTTAACAGATTTCTCATTTTATATCTCACCTAAATTCAACTTTGACTCTTTTTAAACATCACACAGTGTAAGCAGTACAGAAAACAAGGACTAAATTTGATATTTTAAAGGAAAAAAAGGAATTCAATAATGTAAAAAATCTCGTAGTTATAATTTGTTTTATAAAATAACATCGATTTGGAAAAAATAATTAGGAATGCTGTGTTTGTAAGTGAAAAATCAGTTTCTTAGAATTAGATTTATTTATACTTTTTATTCACTAATGTTTCTGAAGGCAACTGTTAAATGTAAAAAAAAATATTATCGATTACTTGAGAATGGTTCGACCGATTTGGCTGGTATTTTTTTATGTAATTTTTATTTAAATTTATAGTTTCATTTTATTTTGTTATGTTAGCTTTCATAGTCAAGATAATCGTAATTTGTTTTCAAAAAAATACTTTTTGCCAAGTTTCTTGTCTTGACAACGATATTTTCGAAAGCACTGGTAAGTAGTACAAAAAAATCATATGTTTTTACAAGTCACTTTTTTATACTACTTACCTTTTGTGACTTGTAACTGGTACTTGCAGAATAAATGTTTATTTTTTATTTAATATTTGAAGATTTGTATAAAAATGTGAACAATGAATAGGTATTACAAAATTCGATAGGTTAAAAATAAAAGTATAAAACGTAAACTCACTTTAAACTAAATCCACTTTCCAATCACATCACTCTCTGCCTACGCCGTAGCCCGTAGACGCCTACGAAGCTCTACGAAACTCTACGCAGGTGTCGTAAACAGTTTACAATCATTGTTGTTACGCATTTGTTTGGGTCGTTGAAAGTCTGTGACAACCTCGCTGGTTACTGTGTAGTGTGTGACTGGCTGACGAGCCTCAAACGGAGGCGCTTTTAACCCAGAACCGAGACTCGGTCACACTGGCGACATTATTTCGTATTTTGCATGTGTTTGGAATTTGGTCGACAACTCCTGTTCTTATTTAAATTGTTATTAGAATGGCATAAGTGTCAAACTTTTACGGTTAGTGACATGTTGTTTGGTGTTGTTCTAAGTCGCTATACTCTTGACAGAGTGGTCATGGCCAGCAGTTCAGGATTGGTACCTTCATGACGACTTTTTTGGGAAAATTGTGTGGTAGTTTCCTCTTGCTTTCCATATGTGTAGAATTAGAAGTTCGTTATAGAAACTTACGAGTATTGCTTTTTTACGACACTAACGGGAAGAAAGTATTCGTTTTTACGACACTAACGGGAAGAAATAGGGTCCGTATTTTTTCTAAATCAGGCAGAACCCTTGGATGGATGGTTTTTTGATCTGATTAGATTCAATGTTAGTAATTTTTAAATGTAAAGTTGGTTGGAAGGACAGATCGGAAGCGTTGCGCCCGTTTATGTGCGTAGGTATCTCTGCTATCGGATGTTGACGCAAATACCTAAAACGAACTATTTTGTTCAAACATGTTACGTAGATTCGCAGTACAAATACTTTTTTTGCAAACAGTTTGAGTTGAACGTCGTTTTACTCGAGAAAATTTATAATATTTTCAGTTGCTTGAGTAAAATACAGTGAAAACCGTGTACGCGCCCTAAAGTTACGAAATGGTGCTCGATCGTGAGCGTGCCAAGTTGGTACATTATCCGCAGCTAGCCTAATTTGTCAAGCCCCGCTTTACGACCCTCCCGCTGAATGAGCATTCCAGTTTATACTGGTATGGTCGGAAACGTTTCTATGCGTTTCTAATATTTAATTGTTCGATGAAAAAAAAAGAAAGAAAATTGTCATCCGGCCATTGTTGGGTCAGGGTTTTTTTATGGAATAAAAGGGTTAGATTGGCAGAACTCTATACATACAATAGGAAAAAAGTTGAAGATTTTCAAAACATACGAAAGGTAAAAAACTTTGTCATTTCGTTAAGTCTCAGTGCAGATTTTGTCGTTTTTTTATACTTAAACCCGCATATTAAAAAATCTGATGATTGATAGGTCTTCACTATTCAAACCCAGAACAAAACCCACCTATAAAATTAACCTTCCTAATTTCAAAATAATCAAATACAAATTGCGAATTATAATTTCGGTATCCATTTTGCATAATTTCAGACATCGAATGTAAACTGTTATTTAACACGAAATGTTATTTACCACTGTAAATAGTGCAGCTTATGCAAAGTTATGAGTGCTGGTGGACAAATTTGGAACTAGTATTTCATCATGTTAGTATCACTTTAACTTCAGACGACAGCGCCACCCTGCATTGAACAAGATTAAGAAGGAGAACCAAGTTAGTTGTTACACTTCAAAGTTCTTATGGTATCGTTATTGGCTCCAGTTTAACGAGATCCAGTTATTTTCTGTATGTTTGTAAATTTATAAGTTTCCTAAGTTGTGAAACTCAAACTAGCTAATGGAAAGATGGTATCTTGCTGTATATTTAGAAATTGGTTTAAATTAGAATGGAAATAGAACTGCGATAGTATTTAAGTTATAGCTACTACGTAAGTAAAATTTTAGTCCGTTACATAACTAGTTTAGTTCTAAAAAGGAGGAGGTTCTTAATTCGTCTGTTTTTTTTTATATGGTATCATGTTATGAAATGTCAAGTTAAATCATGTTATTGTACAATTTCAATGACAATGAAGTAAAGAACCGGCCAACTTTTTGTATAGTCAGGAAAAAGTAAGTTTCTGTGAAAAATTAACTTATTTTCGAACTTTGTCTTTTACTTGTGTCTTCCTGCCAAATTTCTGAATTTTATACCGACCGGAATTACTGTTTCATTTCTTACAGTGCTCGTATAAATCGGGTCTAAGTGTATTTTGGGTTCATGTACATAATTAAAAATCGTTATGGTATGTTGGCCATGATGATAATTTGCCGTAACACCTTTTTCTTGAAAATTGTATAAAATCCCTAATTGTTATAAAATAAATCTAACCTAACCTATAGAATTGTACAGGATTGCCATTTCAAAGTTCCTGTATTGCTTTAGAGAAAAAGAGTTATGGCAAATGAAATTATGGCTTACAATCTTATAGATCGCGAACGGGGCCCGTAAAAACAATTAATAAGGAACGTTTTAGCTATTTAAACCCCTCAACAGAAAGCTGTGCTTCGCCCGTCGCCCCTCGTGTGGGTGGATACTGGGAATAGTTGGTTGATTTAAATAAGAACGCAGCGCCATCAGATACGCCGCACTCGGATCGTGTTACGACCTGCTGCGGCTTATTCGGAGCGTAGAACTTTACGGAAACATATTTAAATATGGACAAAGACTCAGGCGAATACAGTTGATAGCTTTTAACTGCCTATTTTTTGTTAAGGCACTCAGTGCAATAGCGAGATTAGGGAACATCATCCATACGTATTCTGATTCCAGTGCTACATAATATATTTAAGACACTTCTATCGTTTTTGCGTTTTGTAATATTTGTTGTCGTGGTTGGGATTATTTTGTGTATGAATTTTAACAAGCTTTCATACAACTTCCCTTTGGGTACCTAAAATTTATTTGTTTCAAATCTTTCATGTCTGTTCTCTTTCATCATCAGTAGGTGGATTGGCTTGAAATTGAATTCTTGTATATAAAGATGACAATGCAGCAAGTACTTTGGGAAAGTTAGTGGCTTATTATTGTTCTTCAGAACCGTAAAACTTATTAAAAATCGCTGGGGCTTTAGCGCAGTAGTCAGAATAAGAAGCTCTGTCGCCTTTAGTCTTCTATTTTATGTGTCAGAAGCGGAAATGTATTCCATTCCGTTTTATGCCCCTAGATGTTTGCCCTCGAATAGGCTTATTAAATAAACGCAGTATGAGAAAGCTTAACTTACTTCAGCATAGGCATAGGCAAATTAGGCATGAATCTACCTATCAGCTAATCAGATAGTTGAAAGTGAAAAAATTTTATCTTATCGTATTTTTGTCATGGGAGACTGACTTACAGACATGCTGATAAGCTACCATAGAATTTAACTTTTTATTTTTAATTAGCTGTTGCGCATTTTATCCCCGTTCCGCGGGTACTTTGCGCTTATTAGGAATAAATAGTAGCCTGTATCTATGTTAATTAGGACTAGTGTAGCCTTCTATTTACAAAGCAAATAGTTTAGTAAGTTTAGTAGTTCTTGAGGTTACCTGTTACATACAACCAAAGAAAAGTACAGTCGAACAAACTGGATCATATGTGGAACCTTTGTGCTACTTATTGTCATATTGACATTCTATACTTTTGTCAAGGAAATCATAGGGAAATTGATTATTAAAATAACCTGGTATATGAACCAGTTTGTTCGATTGTATACAAAAAAATTTCCCTCTTTTGGTGTAATTGTAGATATAAATACAGAGAAAGACATTTATTGACACATATTCCATACCCAGAAAAAACACGTCAGGAAGAAATAATAATAAAAAAAAACGAATAGTATAAATTGGGACACACTCAGCATAATGTTGCGGCAAGCCGCAACGCTGTTTTTCAGTGGGCCCCATTTAACTAAACACATAAAAAACATATATGTACACACTAGCCTGTGACGGCACAAACGCCAGCGGAAAGTAGTTCGCAAATGAAGTTACATTCCGGACGAATGTATGGCAACACTTGCCCAGTTTAACAAATTTGGAACAAGTCAGCAGGGCTACTACGAAACTCGAAACTCGAAGTTCGTGTCGTGCGGTCCCTTTGACACTTATACTATTTAATACGAGAGCGAGAGGGACCGCACGACACGAACTTCGAGTTTCGAGTTTCTTAGTAGCCCTGTAGGCCAGGATTTAATTTGGCTATTGCAGTCAATTATTAACAATTTCAATAATTATAATATTGTAATCACTCACGTAAATCATCCAAAAATAAAAGTAATAAGCATAGTCTGTGACACATCCCACTAATATTTTAAATGCGAAAGTTTGTAAGTCTGTTTGTTTGTTACCTGTGCGTCTAAACCGTCGAATCGGTTTAGATGATATTGGGTATACAGATAGTTTGAGCCCCGGAGAAGGACATAGGATAGTTTTTATCCTGAAAAAATGCATTGTTCCCGCGGGATAGCTAGAACGGAATTTTACGCGGACGGAGTCAAGAGCAACAGCTATTTTTCGAAATAATCTGTGCGTATTCCAATACAAAGGTCCCGTGTAGCCGTAGCATGACAAGTATCATGCAAAATGAACCAATCTAAAATTCAAACAATGCAGCGATGTAAGCGGATTGCCGCGGGTAATTACGGGCGATTGTTTCGACACGGAAGGCTTTATTACCCTCGAGCTTTAGTGCTAACTATTCGGTATTCAGTTCGGTTTAGAGTTGGGGTTAAATCTTAAGTCAATCCTGGGTGTACAGTTGTTTAGTTTAGTCTAGTTACTCTAGTTTAAGGAGAGTCCACGCGAAAATCGATGAAATTTCCATTTGTCCCAATTTTACTTTACGGTAGTTCATTGAAGTTCTCAAACTACACCTCCTTTTTTTTAGATGAAACTGACCGTGATTGACCCCTATCTCACCTAAGGTAATTGTAGATGAGGCCAAAGGGGAAATTTAGGGATAGATAGCTCCATCCAGTCAAAAAGTGTCAGGTTGATTCTCCTTGAGTTCTTCTTTTAGTTGATAACAAGTCAACTCTAAATGTGTGTCATGTAGTGTCCGACCGAAATATCGTCACTACTTTAAAAAAAAAACTAGGAACTCAAAATAGATTTTTTTCCAAGTGAACTTTATGCACATTATGTCAAGGTTCAATTTTGTTGACATGTTGATTTTAGATACGAGATTTTTTCAAAGTAGTGACGATATGTACGTGTTTATGTCAAAACTGAGGTCAAAACATAACCGAAGGTTCGATTTTGGCTCTAATTTTCGGCCGAAACGAAAAAAAGACGTGTTTAAAACGTTAAATAAAATGTCGGTGAGCGGTTCTTTCTTGACAAATGAACAATGAAACCTGTAATTTCGTAGAGGTGGCGTAAAATAATTATTCCGCTATTCCATTTTTCCGCGAACAAGCACGAACGCCACCCCTGAGCCAGCGACCAGCGGAGTCGGGCGAGCTCGGCCGAGCTTTGCCACTGCCGGCTGTGGCGAGCGTATACGAAGCAAACCAAAAGCGATTCGAATTTGTTTGTTTGTAATTATTTTATTTATTTTCTTTTGAAAAATGACTCTGCCAAGTTTATTTAGGCGCGTTCTTCTTGGCAATGATGGTCTTTCTGAAAGCGCTGGTAGTTTAAAAAAGTTACATATAAAAGAGCCTTTTGCGGCCTACTTGTAGAATAAACGTTTTGATTTGATTTGATAGACAATGTTGTATAGACTAGTGTCATCTCTGTCTATGTGTAATTAACATCTGAGTTGATATACTGGTTTTTCTCGGTCATCGTTCATCCACCATTACCTCTCATATTTCGTTTTCTAGAATTTTTTTACCGTACAACGGCAAAAACTACTAGACACTGGCAAAATTGTCCTCCGATGGACAGAGCCATATTAAAAAAAAAAAAAAAAAAAACATCTGAGTTTTTTTAGTTCTGGAACCCCTCAAATTCAATACACACCTATGAACCACAACCGCCGCGCAGTTTATCATGCCCGCCAGTTGTTTGCGCTGCGATTATCCGCTAATAAGTTGTCAGAGCGCTGCTGTTGTCAGAATTAATTGCGTAAATTGTTTTCGTGTGCGGCCGCGCTAATGGGTCCGCGGCATGCGACGCTTAACGCGTGCAGGGTGAAAAATAGAGTTTACGTAAAGCGGAATAATTTATATTTTGAAATAATTTTACAAATGGGCCGCAGAGGTAGCGGCGTCTTTAGCCCATGTAGCGCCCGTGTGCAATTATTACTTTAGCGCCATCTAGGAAGCGCGCGGTCAAAATGGAATAGGTACAAAGTGCCGCGGCCGGCGCCCCTAACACCGCTGCGCCCGTGTGCAACTCACACCCTGCACTATAGATAAAGGCGCCTCTGCGCAGAGGGCTACTTTACATATCTTTTTAGGTTTCCATACCGCAGCTGCAAGGAAAGACGGTGACAACTTCGAGAAGCTAATACGATATTTGGCTATTTTGTATATGTTTTATAAATTAAAACTACACAATGCCTGTTATCAAATAGACAAACAATTTTTAAGCTACCTTTACAAATAACAAAGTTATAAAGGTTTGAAATTTAAGATTAAACAGAGAAAGACATACTGGTATGTGACGTCACAAGCTAGTAGCGCCATACTTGCTGCATAGAGAAAAGCGTTTGAGAAAGAGACAGGTATATAGATTTTATTAAAAACTACTTTGAATTCAATTTTCAACCGATTTAAGTTTTCTCTTCGCTAAACACTGTCTGTACATCTATATTTTCGATATGGCAAATTCAGGAGTTGTCAAATACCGTATTGTGACCGGTAAAGTGGATGGGAAGAGGCCTCATGGTCGCAGCCCAATGCGTTGTTCTGACCAGATTCGCACCGCTCTTGACTCTACAGTTCATAGCGCCCTCCACACCGCCAGAGACAGAAGTAGATGGAAAAAGTTCGTGCGAGAGAAAGTGATTCAGAAGGGTGGTCACGACCCTTATTATTGAGGAATACGACATAAGTAGGAGGACCGTAGCTCAGGCAGCAAAAACGGTCTGTCGTCGTTCGTCGGCCCGTCTGTCAAGACCCTTTTTCCGTAGAGCCAAATTAATATCAAATAGTTAGGTCTGCTACCCCTCATTAAAAATATATTTCCATACAAATCGCCAGGGAATTAAAACCTATAGGGTACTTCCGGTTCCACTTGAAATTTGGTATGAAGGGTTCTTATAGCAGAACCAATAACAATGCCAAGAAGAATGCGCCGAGAAAAACTTAGCAAAAAGGGTTTTTTCCTAAAACAAAGTTAACTTTAACTATGTAAAATGGTCATATTAAATAAGTAAAAAAAATGTTGGGCATAATACCACTAAACCAGGAGTGTACAATAATTGGTAGCGCAGCAAAACAAGAACACACTAACTGGTAAGATTTAACTGACCAAGATGTACAATACACTATTTACTGAACACCACAAATCCGTACAATAAATTACCTTGTAGGATCCCTAGCTATCGGTCGCCTGTCTAAGAAATGTTTAGGCTATCGCTCGAGCCAATCTCGGAGAGTTACCTTCGCGAAACGGAGAAGCTTAAAATTATAAACTAGCTCTACAACATACAGTCAAATCGCGAGGAATTAATTTTGCGACATTGACATAGTAATTGTGTACCATCTTGACACGCGACCGAGTAATCCTCTGCCACTGTCACCATTTGGAGCCACCTTTACACACAAACTGGGTACAACGGGCATTTGATGCGGTGAGCTAACAAGTAAGCTTCATGTTCGAAGTTTGCATTTTAATTGTTGCCATGAATTTTGACAAATCTTGCCATATCTTTAAGGTTTGCGGATGTTTAATTGCTTGGCTTGTTTCGAAATTAGTCATTCATTTGTTTGTTCATTTACGGAAAATTATCACAGATTAAAAAAAAAAGTTTATTATTTTGCAACGTTCTTTGTTAGGTATGTGTTTCCATTTTTTTATTGTTTGGCATTACTAATGGTCATATTAAGTTTTTTAGGGTCCCATACCTCAAGTAGAAGAAACAGAACCTTTATAGAATTACTCGCGTGTCTGTCTACCTGTACGTGTGCCTTATGCCGTCTGTTACAGCTGACTTTTTTCCGAAATTACTGGACAGGTTAAATTTTGTACAAATATGTAAGTCGGAAACAGAAAAAAAGTGGTGTAAATAAGAAAACGCTAAAAAAAGATTTTACAAACCAAATCATATACCTAACATAATAAATGAAAGGATTCGTTGTAAGAATCTCAAAAAAACCCATTTTAATTCTTTTGCTTAAACATACGTCAAATTTTATAAAAAAGTCTGACTCGCCCTTGGTCGGTTTTCTTATCATTATTATAGTTCATAATAAATTAGGTAAATATTAGAAATCAATAAAAAATAGAATTTACTTTTTGTTTTGTTTTGTTTTGGAAATTTGTTTTCTCCGTGTATGAAGTCCCTACGAGCGAACGTTCCTTTTTTAGGCAGTTACAATTTTTTTAACTATTTCTAAACAGTCTTACCATATTTCACAACTATAATGTCTCCTTGTGTCGGTTACAGCGCTGTCGACAGCTCACTATAGTACCGAATTTATATCCGCCTGGGGATATGTAGACACGCGATAAACGGCGCGAAATGTGGCGAGATTTAGTAGTGACGCAGTGTGTTTGTCTAGTTCGGGTATCCAAGTATCTATAAGTTTTAGGGCCTTTGTTCGCCACGTTTTTTATTTGCGCCACGTTTTTTTACACACGCGAAAGCAAGAGTTTGGTTGCTCTATGGAAAGAAAACCGCGCTGTTAACTCACGTTTCTAAAACGCGCATCGACGGCACAAAGGCGGAAACATATCAAACATACTACACAAACGCCACAAACGCGATGCCACGCCACGTCATCCGACGCATGTTTCTATCCGCAACTGACCATAATACGCGTCTTAATAGATGTCCGCACCTTGAAAGACGTGGTGTGTAAAGGCTCTTATGGTTTTTTCAGATACTAGGTAACCTTAACTCACTTTGTGGTATTTGGTAATAGGCGTCTGTGGCAGACTAAGCTTTTTCGGGGCCCGGGTGGCAAAGCCGAATGAGGCCCCGCAGTATTAGAAGTTGATGTACTAAACACATTCTTGGCCTTGTTGAGGAATCAAGAATTTATCATGGGAACTTGCGGGCATTTGGAGGCCTCCGAGCTTGGAGGCCCGGGGCCGGCAGCCCCTCCGCCCCACTGTTAGTCCGCCATTGATTAGGCTATACACTGGCTGTTGGTATGTTACTGGTTGACTTCCCTAATCCAAAATTAATCTAACAAAATGTTTAAAGTTTCATCTATCTAAAGCATCAAAAAATGGCTACTTCGATGCTGGCACATTCAGTGCAAAGGACACAACAGTTGAGTTCTCTGTTCCTATGAAGTTCTCGCTACAAAGCGACTGTTACAGGGGGGCTACTACGAAATCCGAAAATCGAAGTTCGTACTTATCGTATCGTATTATAAATTATAATATACGAAGGACGAATTTTGCACTTTGCCTTTTTTGCCTGGCCCTATACTATAAAGTGCAAAACTCGAACTTCGTATGTTGCTGTCCCGCTGACGCTTATATCATTTAATACGCGAGTGAAAGGGACGGTGCGATTCGATTTGTAGCATTCGAACATGGCGGATGTAGACAATATCTAATTTTGCTATTTCTGTTTCTTTGGCTAGTTAAAGTATAATTTTGATAGTGTTTTATGCGGCGATTAACCTTAACAGTGAACAGTGATCACAAAATGCTATATTGCTCCCGTGTCTGACATTTTTTAATGCGCAAGTTGTCCGACGTGGTTTCTGGAATTTTACTATCAAGTTGCAAAAACTTCAATCACCGTACAACGTCTCTCTCAGAGAGAGTATACTTCGACACTGGCGAAATTGTCCTATTAATTAGGACAGAAAAGCTATATTTTAAAAGAGAAGAAGAAGAAGAAGAAGGGACGGTGCGATACGAACTTCGATTTTCAAGTATTGTAGTAGCCGCTCTGGTTACGAGCGTAGCGCGTAGCAATGCGTAGCAACGAATGGATACGTAAAAGTCGTAATGAGGGCTATCGTTTTTTGTCTCACTAGATGGCGCACTGTTGCGTGAGGTTTTTAAGTATGGCTTTCAAAGTCTGTTATTACGGGCGTGAAAACAAAGTTTAGATTAAAATCATATTTAAAACAACTTAAAACCGTACCATAAAAATAACGAGCATGCCACAGTGTAGCATAGTCCCCGTTTTGCTCGGAAAAAAGGGAGGACAAAGGTTTCCGAAAGACAAAACTGTCTCAAAATGCAGACATTTATTGCCCCGGAATGCATATTTGCCATAATTAATTTCAGATATTGCAAAATATTCACAAAATTATTCTAATTATAAATAAACACGCGTAGCTCACCCAAAAACTATGAGATTAGACATTTCGGAGACCTCACGCTACACTAGCGCCTCTAGTGGCGAATTCATACGCGATAGCCCTCATTAAGGCATAACGGAACCCTTTTCATAATATTGTAAAGTTTCCAAAGGTGGCAAAAAAGACAGCCAATTTGTCTGCCCAAATTGCGTGTTGCGCAAATTTCCACGTTACACAAGTTTAATTGTCAAAGTTTTCTTTAGTTATTGTCGTCTTTGAATTGTTATTGTTGTCATTTAAGTATGTAGGTAACCGAGGTAAACCTTGTTTTGTAGTTTGTGCTCTGACGTTGACGAATCCATATATTTATGTGTATATTGTGAAAAAGCAACGGTTGCGTTTCGGCGTGGAGAGTAAGACAGCCGGTGAAATTACTGGCACGTGAGGTATGCCATCTTAGGCCTCTGGGTTGGCAACGCGTCTGCAATAACCCTGGTGTTGCAGATGTTTATGGGCGGTGATCTCTTACCATCAGGAGACCCACTTGCTCGTTTGCCATCCAGTCGAATAAAAAAAAATCAGACTTACAAATTATCTCATTTACAATATTAGTGGGATAGTAAGATTTTTTGTTTCATTGACAAAAGAAAAATAGGTAATCTTAAGTGATTGATTAATTAGAATTTGTACATGACAATAGCCCGTTTTACAGTACTAACACACTACTCAAAACCGACGCCACCCCACGCCATCCAACGGATGTCACTACTAACACTAATCAATCCAAATGTACTATAGCCAAATGAAGATATAGGACACGCCACGTGTCGCCGCGTGGTATGTCTTATATCTGTTCCTGGCCATAGTAAATGTATGGCATTGATTAGTACTGACACGCGTTGGGTGACGTGTCGTGGCGTCGAAAAATAGTGTTTCCACTTTTACCTACTTTGTTTAATTTTTATTTGACCGTCTGTAACCACTTCCAAATTAATTAATTTCGATTTTAACATCAAAAGTTTCTTCCTAACTACTGTTTTCATTGGTTCCAGGAGCACCTGAATACTTTGAAAGAGGAAGCTCCCACGGTGGACCAGGCCAAGTTGGAACAGCTCCTGTCTGCTGCGTACGCCCTCATCAGCCCCGAACTGCAGCAAGTCAGCCTGCCAGATTTCCCTGTGGACAGTCTGCAAGCTGCTACACTTATATTGGTAAATAACCACTATTATACTATTAAATTAACTATAAACAACTAGCTTTTACCCGCGGCTTCGTCCGCGTAGAATTCGCCTATCGCGCGCTGTACCCTCGGGAACTGTGCATTTTTCAGGAATAAAAGTAGCCTATGTTACACTCTGGCCCATAAACTATCTCTATGCCAAAAATCACGTCGATCCGTCGTTCCGTTTGTACGTGAAAGGCGGAAACATACAAATACACACCTTCGCATTTATAATATTAGTATGGATTACTTTGTTCACCCGCGACCTTAAGATAGCTACTCTATGCAACGAACGTGTGTCCCTGCAACTATTTCACCTCCACACTGAAAGAACATACTCACATCACACAAACCAAACTGTCACCACCACCACACTACACTCATGCGTTTCGAACTCAACCAGAGTTCATCCTCAGAGCATCACTATCATCCGTGCTGCATGTTCAGTCTAAAATCTAGTAGCATGGTGAACGATTGCGTTGCTCTGAGGATGAAGTCTGGTTAAGTTCGAAACGCGTCAGGGTAAGTGGTGGTGGTGATAGTTGGGTTTGTGTGATTTGTGAGTGTTGTTGCAGTGTGGAGGTGGAGGAGCTGCATGAACACACTTTGATTGCATAAACGTAGCTATCGTAAGTTTGCGGGGGAGCAAAATAATTGCTATATGTATTTACTAGAGTTTACCCACGGCTTCTCACGCGTAATCGCGATCTGGTAGTTACAATTGAAATTCCGGGATTTTACAAAATTCACCTGGGAAATCCCAAAATTTATGTCGTGATCTTCATTGAGGTTGTGTTAAGAACAACTGTCCAAAATTTCAAGACTCTAAACCCAGCGGTTGTTATTTCGAGATTATATCCCTATCCCGTAGGAATATCGAGATAATAAAGTAGCCTATGTGTTATTCCAGACGTCCAGCTACCTACATACCAAATTTCATGACTCTAAGCCCAGCGGTTGTTATTTCAAGATTTTATCCCTATCCCGTGGGAATATCGGGATAGAAAGTAGCCTATATATTCATCCAGGGTATATATTACCTGTATGCCAAATTTCATGGAAATCCGTTCAGTAGTTTTTGCGTGAAAGAGTAACGAACATACATCCACACAAATTTTCGCGTTTATAATAATTAGTGGGATAGTGCACGTACCTTCAACTGGTACGTGGAACAACATATTCGTGTATAATTTATTACCTATAAACTTCATAGCATTTTAACGGTGTATTTAGTTTAATATGTCCCTACTAAAATTTATCCTTGAGACCGGCTGTTACGTTTACAGTATTCACGCGATTCTGTCATCTGCCGAACTTGGTGTGTCTAGTACATTGTCAGAGACACTGGTTAATGTTAGCTTTAGTTAGGTTTCACCTTGATTTTTGTGACTTCAAAAGTCAATTTGGGCCGGGACAGAACAGCGTTTATTTTTGCAAATTTTAATTTTGTTAAAGGTTTTTTTATAGTACAGCGCTGGTGTAAGCTTGTTTTATGTGATTTAACATTTGTCATAGTATTTATTTAACTATATCTACGAGTATATGTATCCCGAGCTACCGCCACAGGTGTTTTTTAGGCATGAAAATGAATAAATTACATAGCAGTACACTGGCATTTTTCTTGCGGCTTCGCCCGCATGGAATTCGGTTATCGCGCGCTGTTCCGGGATAAAAAGTAGCCTATGTTACTCTCTGGCTCATAAACTATCTCTATGCCAAAAGTCGGCCAAACATACAAACACACATACTTTCGCATTTATAATATTAGTATGGATTACTGCAGAGGCCGACAATCCCCGTTCGCGGCCGAAACTTGTATAGTGGTTTTCTCAAATAAATACAGAATCGCAGGCTAAATTCGTTTTACGCCACGTTTTTAAAGTGTGTCTACAAAGTAAATACACATTCATAAAAAGTGTCACCCCTATTCAATGACGTACTTCGCGTTCTATTGTCAAGAAGATAAGGAGGAATTTTCCTTGAATGTTTCAGAAAAAGTCTGTTTCTCGTAAATAACTGTGTTACGTTTAATTTTCAGGAGAAAAACCCGCACATACCGGTCCACAAACTTATCTACCTGCTTTACCCGTACAGAACGTTTTTGAGCAAAGAACTCATCAAAAACGCAGAAGCGGTGTTGCACAACCTCAAAATAGACACCAGTCCAAGATGGAGCATTTCATTGCAAGGTATTTTCTATAAGCCCAGCGCGTATTGGGAACTTCACACACTCCATTGAATTATTTCGCAGGTTTGTGCAGGTTCCCATACGATGTATTCCTTCACCGTAAGCTCGTGCGTGGTGAATTTTAAATGTAATTTCGCAAATTGTCTCTAGTCTCCGCGAAACAGACCCAGATTCTAGTGCGGAATCCGCCGATAAACCTTTATTGATAACATTGTTAAACGTTTTAAACTTTCGTGATTTTTATTCATAGTGAAAATACCACAAACGGGGCTTATCACGCCAAAGCACAAGAGTAATATTTACCTCGAAGTTTGAACCACATTACAGTGGCCGAGTAGTCTACTCGTGCACGGCCACTATAAATATTACTCGTGTGTTATGGCGTGATAAGTCCCGAATGGAAATACAAACTGAAATATAGATGCACAGAAACACCAGAAAAATAAGACCATCACTGGGAGTCGAACTCAGGTCCTCGGTATTCCGTACCGCGTGCTATACCGCTACACCACTGATGGTCAACGGCGGGATGGTGGTGTATAGCACGCGGTACGGAATACCGAGGACCTGGGTTCGATTCCCAGTGATGGTCTTATTTTTCTGGTTTTTCTGTGCATCTGTATTTCAGTTTGTATTTTCAATTTAGGTTTTACGGGATGACCGTAAAAGTAAAAATTTGGAATTGAAAAAAAAAAAAAAAAGATTCCAAAAAACTATCTTGATAAGTCCCGGTTTTGGTATTTTTACTGACACTGACATTGGTATATTTCAAATCAATTCTTTTATTATTTATTTATTTAAATGAATTTCCCTAGGCCGCTTATTGCTTACTTTGTTATTTTCTCTATGTACGTATGTTTTGTATTGCGGTGGACAATATGGAGTCGTCGTATTGTATCGAATTTCGAAAACTCTGGCGTGCGAGCTCGAATGTGAACACACGCTACTACAGCTTACTTACTCATAAGGGTAACTGCAAAGTGTGTAACATAGTTGTGGCTGTTCTTTAGGGTTCCGTACCCAAAGGATGCCAACGGAACCCTATTACTTAGAATCCGCTGTCTGTCTGTCCGTCCGTCCGTCACCAGGCTGTATCTCATGAACCGTGATAGTTAGACAGTTGAAATTTTCACAGATTATGTATACCACAAACGTGATTTTTTCCCGTTTTTTTGCTAATGTCTAATGAATGTTACGGAACCCTTCGTGCGCGAGTCCGACGCGCACTTGGCCGGTTTTTTTAAATATTATTTGTATCGCCTGCTTTCTTTTTCAAGGTGTGGAGTTCACGGGAAAAGAGGCATTATTGACTATGGAAATTAATGGCGGGAAGAGTCAGTTCAGCGTCCCATGTGGCGGGAGTAAAAGAGGGAGGGAAGAGAAGGGGGTGGTGAAGACTGCTTTCCAGAGCGAGCTGCTTAACGAGTTGCTATTGAGCCACAGTGTTGGGGATTTTTGTATTGTTGGTAAGTTTATTGCACATTCGAGGAAACTGAATTATGTACCATTGTGGAACCTTTTCATAATCAAATTCGCTATAAATTATTTGGCAAATGTATAGGATGTCAACATGTCGTCAGGAGCAAAAAAGTTTCACCCTGGTACGTGGTTAATTTTTCTTAAAGATTTTTTTTTACTTTATGACCCACTTAACGTAAAACATTAGCCCATTTGTAATTATATGTATGTGTATTTGTAATGAACCCTTCAGGTAAATTTAAAGTTTTGGATCCTTTTATTTTTGTAGTGCCTACTCTTGTTTCTGATGAACTGTCAAGCGTTCAAAGGTTAACTGGAAGAGATCCCTTTAAGGGCGAAGTCGCCTGTGTACATAATATCGCAGTAAAGAGAAAGAAAAATAGGTTAATAATGATAATCTTTACTGCGATTCAAATTTAGCTATCTGATAACGGTACATGTAACCTTTTTATCTACCGATAGCTAAATACCTCTTTCATAATAGCTTCTTAACCGTTACCAGGCCCAAAGGGTTGCGGCAAAAGCCTTCTTGTCTCCCAGCTGTCTTCCCTCCTGGGCTACACGATCGAGCCTATCGTCCTGTACCAGGACATGACGGCCCGGGACTTGGTGCAGCAGAGAACTACCCTGGACAATGGGGACACGGTGTGGAGGAACTCTGCGCTAGTTGACGCTGCGCTGAAGGGACATTTGGCTGTGTTGGATGGGCTGCATAGGATACATGCTAGCACGCTTGCTGTGTTACACAGGTAAATATGATATTGCAAGGTTTCTCGTATCCTAGGTCTTCTAGTATTCAAACTAGCCTAGTATTCCAGGTTCCACAGTATCCTAGGTGTTCTACATAGTATCCTAAATCATATATCAGCTCTCCTTGTATGCCAGCTCCATCCCTTCCTCCACCCAAACCACCGCTTCCTGCCTCCCCTCTTCCTAAACCAAACCAACCCCGGCCCCCAATTCCAATCCCATAAACTCTCCCCCAACCAAATCAAACCATCCCTTCATTCCAGCCCCCCTACTCCCTCCTGTACATACTCGTAACCATCGAGCCTATAACCCTGTACCAGGGTGCAAAATCCCAAGACCTGAAGAATGCATCAGCATTAGCGAACGACCCTCATTGTAATAAGTTTGGATGAAGAACCCACTCTCTTACGTTTCGTAAGACTGCCCAAAAAAAAACAAATCAAAGCATTTGTTTCAATTCTCCGCGCTGTAGCTAAATGGCCTGCCCGTTGTCACTTTAACGAGACGTTGGGGCCGAAAAATTCTCGAATGGAGACGGCGCAGCGTAGGAAGTCCACCATTGGGTTGGACGGATGACCTGGTTAAAGCGGAGGGTTCGCGTCTGATGTAGGCCGCTTCCAACCGAAGCAACTGGTGGTCTATGGGGGGGGGGGGGTTTGGTTTAAAATGTGTCTTAGAACGGACTTCCTACAGCTGAAATGATGATGATGATTGTTTCCATTACAGATTGGTCCATGACAGAGAGTTACAACTACACGACGGCAAGCGGTTGTTACGACACGACAGATACGACGAGCTCGTGGTGTCGGGACACTCGGAGCGCGAGCTGCAGGCGAGCGGCGTCTTGAGAATACACCCAGCTTTCAGGTTTGACTTTACCACTAAAGAGTACCTACCACCCTTTACCCTGCATGGTGAGCGATTTTTCTGTTCATTGCACGGCCAAATGCTACCCCACCGCGGTTAGCTGTTAGGTAACACGCAATGTATTAGAATAAATTCAATGCGCCGCCGGTCTCGCGCAGTTGTAGCCAGTCCATTAAAAATTACCTTCATTTTGGTATGTTTGTCGCTACTTTTAACAATAAAGAACCCGAAGAAGTAACGCAATCAATTTTACCTAGCCATAGACATTTATTAACCAAACCTGTGATCAAAGTTTTTGATATACGTTACCGACTTCAAATTTAAATACTTGTCTGGAATCTAGGACTTCTCTTTACTGTATTATATTAACTTCCTGTTTCACCTCCCATTGATTAAATTTATTTGACGGATGAGTGTGATGCCGTCTTTGTTTGTTTTGTTCGAATAGACGAAGACGGCGTCACATTTATCCGTCAAATAAAATTTATCAATGGGTGGTTAAACAGCCCGTAAGTATATTAATTTATTTTCCAGAATAGTGGCTCTGGCAGAGCCGCCCACCATTGGGCGTGGGCCGCACTGGCTCTCCCCTGAGATACTGAGCCTGTTCATCTTCCACGAGATGAGGAACTTGAGCAAGAACGAAGAGATCTTTATTATTAATACATTGGTAACTACTATATCGTTAGCATATACAAACTCTCATATCGACACAGAAAGTAAACAAAACCGTAAGCAAACTGTTAATTTACAGTTTTTCACATAAATAAGCTTCTTTCTTTGCTTTGAGAAGACAAATATTTTTTGAACTTAACCTAATACCAAGTGTACCAGGGATAGATTATTTTGTTGTGGATGAGGATAAAGGATGGATTTTGCGAAATTCTTACGCGATAGGAAGTTATGCACTGGGAGCACAAGCTAAATTCAATATTTTTAAGAGTTCAAGAAACCTTTCATTAACAAGCCAAACTGTCTGCGTAATAATATCTAATACAATCACGTTTCAGTATGGTGACATATCTCAACCGCTGCACTCTATCATCAATTTAGCCGACGAACTCCGAAAATCTGACGACGCAACCCTAAAGAACCTCTCATCTTCACTCTCCACGCGGCAACTCCTACGCATCGCCAGCAGAATGGCCAAATATAAAACAGACTCAGCCTACGAAACTGTCCAACGCACATTCCTAGCTAAATTCCTCCCTAACTTAGCGAGGAGAGCGCTAGATGGTGCTTGCAGTAAACTAAACGTGGAGCCGCCAAGAAGATTCGGTATTTTTGGCGCTACGGGAAAAAAGGAGGAAAAACTCAGCTGTTCTATCCAAAATGGCGTCGTTACCATAGGAAATACTAGCGCCGAAATATTTAAAACCAACGCTCTAACCAAAGTACCGGACATCTTATTTTACGACGTACCACAACACATTAGATTACTAGAATGGTTGCTGCAAGATTTCTTGCTAGGAAACCATTTATTGTTAGTAGGGAACCAGGGTGTAGGTAAAAACAAAATTGCTGATAGGTTACTTCAATTATTAAATAGACCTAGGGAATACATACAGCTGCATAGAGATACCACAGTGCAGTCTTTAACGGTACAACCAACTGTGCTGGACGGCGTAGTTGTTTATGAAGACTCGCCCTTAGTAAAGGCGGTGAAACATGGACATGTTTTAGTGGTAGATGAGGCAGATAAGGCACCTACACATGTGACGTGTATTTTAAAAACATTGGTGGAGAATGGGGAAATGATTCTCAGTGACGGAAGAAGGATTGTGCCTAAGCATATGATGGAGAGCTCGGGAGGAGAAGCGTCGAGTTTTATCCCCGTGCATGATGACTTTAGGATGATTGTGTTGGCTAATCGGCCTGGTTTCCCGTTCTTGGGGAACGACTTCTTTGCTGCTTTGGGTGAGTTTAAATTAATTTTGTTGTGTTTGTTTTGTCTTCGGTTTTCTTTTTCCGTCAGGATTTTGAATTCCAGTGGTTTTCAGTGTTATGAATAAACAATGTGGATGTGGATGTGCGTCGTTTTGAATCTGGCATCGGAACGCTTTCAGCTTTGCATTAGAAGACAGCTTCCAGGCGAGGCACGGTTTAAACATTTTGATTTACATCATGATTTAAATGAAGATTTTTTCAATGAAACTCGGACCATTTAATCGAATGTGTTAATTTTTTATTTCTTTCAAATAAATTAGCATAACAATAAAATCTATTTAAAGACCCGTGTGGTGTCGGGTTAGAATTACACCTCTCCATTTCTTCCGAGGATGTAGTAAGAGGCGACAAAGGATATGGGTTAAGGTATACCGTAGGCGACAGGCTAGCAACCTGTCACTATTGTACCGTTATTGTCAAACTTAAAACCTAAATTGCTAAAAGTGGCTCCGAAGCGGTAACGTTTCGTGTGCTCTGCCTACTCCATTTGGGACAGGCGTGATGTTTGTGTGTGTGTATACATGAAAATAATTATAAATTAGCGATAGCGCATTTTACTTTACTTTTTCAATGCCCCCCTTTCTCCAGGCGATCTGTTCTCCTGCCATGCGGTAGACAACCCCTCAGTGGACTCTGAGATGGAACTGCTCCGCTCCTACGGCCCCGACGTGCCTCACGACGTGATGAAGAAGCTGGTGCAAGCGTTCGCGGTGCTCAGAGACATGGCCGACCAGGGACAGCTGACGTATCCGTACTCTACGCGGGAGCTCGTCAATATTGTCAAGCATTTGCAGGTGAGACAAAAAATTAAAACGTTTAAGGCCTCAACCCACTACATCGTATTATGCCATGACCGTGTCAGGAACTGAATGTCAAACGAATTCATATTATGGCACGTGACGGCGGTTGGTTACGAAACGTGCTAGTTTTGCAGGTGGTAGGTCCTTGTGCAAGGTCCGCCCGGATTGCTACCACCATCTTGCTCGCTAATCCTGCCGTGAAGCAGCAGTGCTTGCACTGTTGTGTTTCGGCGTGGAGAGTAAGACAGCCGGTGAAATTTCTGGCACTTGAGGTATCCCATCTTAGGCCTCTAGGTTGGCAACGCATCTGCAATCCCCCTGGTGTTGCGAGTGTCTATGGGCGGTGGTGATCTCTTACCATCAGGAGACCCACTTGGTCGTTTGCCATCCAGTCGAATAAAAAAAAAATAGTGGGCATAGTCTCATATTTTTTGATACAAAGAATATATTTTTGCCTGACACGTTGCTATTACGGACATGGTATGATACGTTGTAATGGGTAGAGACCTTTATTTTGTAAGTAAGCCGCAGTGGGCTCTTTTACATGTAACTTTTTTATAGTACCAGCGCTGTCAGAAAGACCATGATTGCCAAGAAGAATGCGCCGCAAGAAACATGGGAGGAGGAAATAGTCTAAAAACAACGAAATGATTAACGCTAATTCTTGGTCACATGAGGTGATATTCGAAAATAGAAAGAGGACCCCTAAAAATATATTATACTTAGGAGACATCACGTGAAGGGAGGAAATATGAAATATCACGTGTACTTATTTTTGTATTTTTTAGGCGGCAAAAGAAAAAAAAACAAAGTTTTTCGTATCGTGAGGTTAAACTTTGACATTTCTGTCACGTTTGACTGGTTAAATAACTAGTAAATGAGCCAATCGGAAGCAAGGCGTAACGCCAGACGGACCTTTCGATACTAACGCCATCTAGCGGCCCACCAGTCAAGAAACCCGCATTCTGTATTATGTATTGTTTTTTTTTCTAGAAATACCCCTCCGAGGACCTGGCCAGTGCGATAAGTAACGTTTTTGACTTCGACCGCTATAGCAAAGAAATGGCGGATACGCTGTTAGAAGTGCTCCACGCCAGCGGTCTGCCCACTGAAGGGGTGCTGGAAGGACGCTCCAAGGAAGCGCTGAAGAAATTGCAAATGACAATCGAAAGGACTAGTGGGTATGTTAAAAGAGTACTTTATCTCGCCAATAAACGTAACAGTTTGGCGAGTTATATCAAATGTAACGGATGTTTTGCATGCTGAGACAGTACTTTACACCAATGCCTTCTTCAGCTGTATAAGGTCGAGGTGCGGCCGCACTTGGAATACTGTTCTCATCTCTAGGCAGGGGCACCTTCTTCAATTTGACCGCATTCAACGTAGGGCAGCTCGACTTGTCGCTGAATTGATTTCCGATCATTTGGATTCCCTATCTATGCGAAGGGACGTAGGTTATCTTTGTGTATTTTATAGGCTTTACCATGGTGAGTGCTCCGAAGAGTTATTTGACCTGCTACCTGCTGCGAAATTCCACCATAGCACCTCCCGCCGAAAGTTTTCATCGACATCATCTTGATGGATGGAAATCTACCACTGTGCGCTTCCTTCGGCACTTCCTGCCACGTACAGTGAAATTGTGGAATCAACTTCCGCCAGCAGTGTTTCCTGACAACCATGACATCGGGGCTTTCAAGAAAAGGGCTTATACTTTCTCAAAAGGTCGGCAACGGACCAATGACTCTTTTTAAGTAGTTGGCACTCATGGGCAACGGTGTTCATTTCTCGTTTGCCTCCCTCTCATAATAAAAAAAAAATTGTTTTTAAGTTCAATACATTTACATTACATTTGAAACTTACAACGAGCTTTGCGGTGAAGGAAAACATCGTGAGGAAACCTGCACAAACCTGCGAAGCAATTCAATGGTGCGTGTGAAGTTCCCAATCCGCACTGGGCCCGCGTGGGAACAACGGCCCAAGCCCTCTTGTTCTGAGAGGAGGCCTGTGCCCAGCAGTGGGACGTATATAGGCTGGGATGATGATGATGTTGAAATATAAAAAAAACTGTAACGAGAGTTGTTATTAGCCTTTTATACAAAAAATGCCATTTCTCGAGGGGGCAATGCAAATTTTTATACTACCAGCGCTTTCAGAAAGATCACCATTGCGCCGCAAGCAACTTAGCAATAAAAATACGGAAATTTCAAAATATTTCAGCAAAGACGTGTCCTCTCCGAAATACGGCAAGGATGATCCAGAGAACAAGCCTCACGTGGGCGGGAACACTTGGGCGGGCGGCACTGGCGGCCGCGACACCGCTGGCTTGGGCGGCAAGGGCGGGCCCTACCGCCTCGACAAGGGGCATGACGTGCATCAGGTCAGATTCAGAGGCTTATTGTCTAAGATACTTGGGATCAGAATCGTTTCCACCGCTTCTTTCTGTCACACGGCGTAAGACGAGGGTAGAAAGAGAAAGAGATGGTGAATTGCGATCGTGAACGTCAGCGCGGCAGACAATACGGCTGAATACGGCTTCAGGTTGGTATATAGTCTAAAGCCGGGTTTAGACTGGCAAAGAAAATCGTGCACGTTGAAGTGGTCAATTTAGCGCCGCAATGTAATGCAACTTGCACGATTTTTCTTGCAGGTCTAAACTGGGCATTAGATCCGAATTAGACAGGATTTGCACCCATGTGTTTAATGGACAAGTTCTAGTCACAACTAAATCAATTCTCTTCGTAGCCGGAATACAAACATTTAATGAATTCAGAAAAATATCTACTGTTGTCTTAGACCAATTCTATGGCTCAGGAGAGGGGGTCATGACCCCCATGACTCCCCCCCCCTCAGGATCCGCAGATAATTACAAGTACATAACACTTGTAACGTTTCCAGCTATCGGACGCGGAAAAAGACGATATACCAGAACACGTGAAAAAAGCCGCTCGCGAGATGAATCGGAAGGCTTTCGAGGAGAGACTGAAGGAAATCAACATCAGCGAATACGACGCCAAGCTGTACGAGCAGTTCTACAGGGCTGTGCAACCACAGGCAAGAATATTAATAGTATAATATGCCTTTATAGGTTTTGGTTAAAAAAACAGTACCTATTTTTTTTTTACTATAATATTTGTTAGCTGTACTTGCATGGTCATCCAAAACATCCGTACCAAATCTAAAGTCAAACAGATCGCTAGACAAAGTTTAAATTTGACTTTTAAATTTAAAGACAATTTACATACATATATTCATAAATAATAGAAATAAAAGGAGTAATAGGAGTAATAGAGGAGAAAATAATTTCTCAGTAATCAAGATCAACAGCCCGTTATTAATAATGTATGTGATATTTACATACATACATGTTAGGTAAATACATACATTGCATGGTATATTTAGGGGTGTGATAAAAAAAAGTTTTAACCCTGACTCATCAACGCCCAGCCCAACATTTCTTTATTATTAACTAGCTTTTACCCGCGGCTTCGCACGCGTAAACTATTCGGTGTGGTAGCTGCAATTGAAATTTTCGGGATTTTACAAAATTTCCCTGGAAATTTCCAATATTTATATCGTGGTCTTCATTGAGGTTGTGTTGTGAATAACTGTACAACATTCAAGACTCTAAACCCAGTGCTGGAGTTTCAAAATTTTTCCCTATCCAAATTCAAATGCAAAATTCAAATTCGAATCATTTATTCAGTAAATAGGCCGCAATGGGCACTTTTACATCTCATTTTTTAAACTACCAGCGCTTTTGGAAAAACCATCATTGCCAAGAAGAATGCGCCGCAAGAAACTTGGCAGAAAGTCATTTTTTCAAAATAAAATAATTACAAATAAAATACTTAAAAAGTAAAGTATACAATTAAAGAATAAATACAAAATAATAATAATAATAATACGGGGATGTATGGGGTCCCTTAGTAACAAAACTATCCCGTGGGAATATCGGGATAAAAGTAGCGTACTTATGTGTTATTCCAGACATACGGCTACTTACATCCAAATTTCATGCCTCTAAGCCTAGCGGTTGTTATTTCGACATTTTATTCCTAGGTATCCCGTGGTAATATCGGGTAAAAAAGTCATCTATGTGTTTTTCTAGACATCCAGCTTCCTACATACCAAATTTCATGACTCTAAGCTCAGCGGTTAATATTTCAAGATTTTATCCCTATCCCGATGGAATATCGGGGTAAAAAATAGATTATGTGTTATTCCAGAGGTCCAGCTACCTACATACCCAATTTTATGGCTCTAAGCCCAGCGGTTGTTATTTCAAGATTTTATCCCTATCCCGTGGGAATATCGGGATAAAAATTAGCCTGTGTGTTATTCCAGAAATCCAGCTACCTACATACCAAAATTCATGGCTCTAAACCCAGTGGTTGTTATTTAGAGATTTTATCCCTAGGTATCCCGTGGGAATATCGAGTCAAAAAGTCCCTTACGTGTTATTCCAGACGTCTAGTTACCTACATACTAAATTTCATGACTCTAAGCTCAGCGGTTATTATTTCAAAATTTTATCCCTATCCCGGGGGAACATCGGGATAAAAAGTAGCCTATGTGTTATTCCAGAGGTCCAGCTACCTACATACTAAATTTCATGGCTCTAAGCCCTGCGGTTGTTTTTTCAAGATTTTATCCCTAGGTATGGTAGGTTGAGGGTTTTGTGTTAAGAACATCATCATCATCATCATCCCAGCCTATCCTAGTTCTGCTGGGCACTGTTGGGCACAGGCGTCCTCTCAGAATTAGAGGGCTTGGACCGTAGTTCCCACGCGGGCCCAATGCGGGATGGGAACTTCACACATACCATTGAATACCTTTGCAGGGTTGTGCAGGTTTCCTCACGAACAACTGTCCAAAATTTCAAGACTAAACCCAGCGTTTGAAATTTCAACATTTTATCCCGTGGGAATATCGGGATAGAAAGTAGACTACTTTTGTGTTATTCCAGAAGTCCAAGTACCTACTTACCAGATTTCATGACTATAAACCCAGCGGTTGTTATTTCGTTGTTTCCAGATTTTATCCCTATCCCGGGGGAATATCGGAATAAAAAGTAGGCTATGTTTTATTCCATAATTTCCAGCTATCTACATACCAAATTTCAGGGCTCTAAGCCCAGCGGTTCATAGTTCAAGATTTTATCCCTATCCCGTGGGATAAAAAGTAGCCTATGTGTTATTTCAAACGTCCAGCTACCTACTTATCAAATTTCATGACTCTAAGCCCAGCGGTTGTTATTTCGAGATTTTATTCCTATCCCGTGGGAATATCGGGATAAAAAGTAGCCTATGTTTTATTTCAGATGTTCAGCTATCTACATACCAAATTTCAGGGCTCTAAGCCCAGCGTTATTAGTTCAAGATTTTATCCCTATCCCGTGGGATAAAAAGTAGCCTATGTGTTATTTCAAACGTCCAGCTCCCTACTTATCAAATTTCATGACTCTAAGCCCAGCGGTTGATATTTCGAGATTTTATCCCTATCCCGTGGGAATATCGGGATAAAAAGTAGCCTATGTTTTATTTCAGATGTTCAGCTATCTACATACCAAATTTCAGGGCTCTAAGCCCAGCGGTTATTAGTTCAAGATTTTATCCCTATCCCGTGGGATAAAAAGTAGGCTATGTGTTATTTCAAACGTCCAGCTACCTACTTATCAAATTTCATGACTAAGCCCAGCGGTTGATATTTCGAGATTTTATCCCTATCCCGTGGGAATATCGGGATAAAAAGTAGCCTATGTTTTATTCCAGATGTTCAGCTATCTACATACCAAATTTCATCCAAATCCGTCCAGCCGTTTCAGCGTGAAAGAGTAACAAACATACTCACTCACTCACTCACTCACTCACTCACTCACTCACTCACTCACAAACTTTCACATTTATAATATTAGTAGGATAGAAAGAAAAATACATTCAAAGAATTGTAATTTTTAGACCAACAGTTATAATAACAGAGTAAGGGGCTGTTTCACCACCCATTGATTAATTTTACTCGACGGATAAATGTGATGCCGTCTCGGTCTATTCGAACAAAACAAATAGAGGCGGCATCACATTTATCCGTCAAATAAATTGAATCAATGGATGGTGAAACAGGGGGTGAGTTTAAAATATTAAAGAAATTCAATGGTATCTCTGAAGTTTCCAATCCGCACTGGGCCCGCGTGCGTACTACGGCCTAGCCCTCATTATGAGAGTAGGCCCGTGCCCTGCAGTAGAACATTTTAGGCCGAGATATGTCAATTATTCCTTGTTGTGTTTCATAAGTGTGTTTGTGTAGATTGGCGCGTTGCGCGGCGTGCTAGCAGAGTTGCAGGCGAAGAAGAAAGAACGACAGTGGAGCCGGCACCAGACCAGTGGGGAGCTCGACGACGGCAAGATTATAGAAGGTACAGCGTCAAGTATAAGGCTGGAAATACATATGCCTGTAGCTCGCACATTTTCGTACAAGTAGCTGGCGCGCGTACGTCAATCTCCATACAAATTACACAAGCGTGCAAGTAACTTGCATAGAAATGTAAGAGCAACAGGCATGTGTGTTCCCGGCCTAAAAGATGATGTTGACTCGAATATAAAAAGGAAGAAATGAAAGTAGGAACAGGAAGGGAGTCAGAACCAAACCACTGGAGCCTCACAATCCCAAAATCCTCTCTATAGAACGTCTTTTCTACTCTAGATTGGTTTGTAAACTGCAATTGCAATTATTTTGTTTCTGCGTCATAAACCGCCTGAATCCTCCCCAACATGTATGACATAAAATTTATGGATGAGCCTCTACCACGCTCACAGATGTCAACTAACTTTTTTTTTTATTACGAGAAGGAGGAAAACTAGCAAGCGGGTCATCTGATGGGAACTGATCACTACTCAAGGAGAGTCATTGGTTAGTTACCGGCCTTTTAATAAAATATTAAGCTCTTTTCTTGATGGCCCCGGTGTCATAGGTGTCCGGAAACACTGTTGACGGAACTTGATTCCACAATTACACAGTAAGTGGTATGAAGTGCCGAAGGAAACGGACGGTAGACGACCACTCATCGAGATGGTGTCGATGCAATGAGGGCTATCGCGTATGAATTCGCCGCTAGAGGCGCTAGTGTAGCGTGAGTAATATCATAGTTTTTGGGTGAGCTACGCGGGTTTATTTATAATTAGAATAATTTTGTGAATATTTTGCAATATCTGAAATTAATTATGGCAAATATGCGTTCCGGGGCAATGAATGTCTGTGTTTTGAGACAGTTTTGTCTTTCGGAAACCTTTGTCCTCCCTTTTTTCCGAACAAAACGGGGACTATGCAACACTGTGGCATGCTCGATATTTTTATGGTTCGGTTTTAAGGTGTATTAAATATGATTTTAATCTTAACTTTGTTTTCGCGCCCGTAATAACAGACTTTGAAAGCCATACTTAAAAACCTCATGCAACAGTGCGCCATCTAGTGAGACTAAACACGATAGCCCTCATTTAGACTTTGCAGATCCTCGCTTTATGTCCAGGTTTGACGGGAGAGCGCTCCATTTATCGGCGGCGCACGGAACAAGAGCCGCCGCCTGGCTCGCCGCCGGAGAAGCCGAAACGGCTGCGACTCGTACTTGACGTCTCTGGGAGCATGTACAGGTCAGTAGCGTGGGTTGCACTTTTTCGTGAAATAACCGAGAGTGACAGAAGCGGGAATTAAGTAACTGACTTTAACTTTGTCTCTAAATAACTTCTTTTTTGTGTTTTTCGTATTTATAACTGAATTTTGTAGAGCACTGGTTTTTTACTGCGATGCAGTAATTTTTATTGATAAATGAGTAAATAAATCTCTGTAGACTGGCAGTTTATTTTATTCAATTTCCATGTGAACTTCTAAATATTGTATTGTGTTGTATAACTCTTTGTTGTACATAAAACATATGAAAACAAGAGAGAGACAAAGAGACAAGACAGAGAGATGTACAAAGGCGAACTTATGATTTCTGAATATTATGATTTATGGCATAATCTTTATTTACATTGTAATATCTACTTCGTCTAAGATGAGTTTTCTCTTTATCTTACAGAAACTGTACAATTTTGTGGGGCAGCTACTTTTTCACTTAAAGTAATACATATATTAGACGACCGGATGGCCAAGTGGTTAGAGAACCTGACTACGAAGCTTGAGGTCCCGGGTTCGATTCCCGGCCGAGGCAGATATTTGTATGAATAATTCGAATGTTTGTTCTCGGGTCTTGGGTGTTTAATATATATTTAAGTATGTATTTATCTATATAAGTATGTTTATCTGTTGCCTGGTATCCATAGTACAAGCTTTGCTTAGTTTGGGACTAGGTCAATTGGTGTCAAGTGTCCCATGATATTTATATAACTTCTCAGGGCGTCAATTTTAAGTAAACAGAAAACACATCGTGCAATTAAGTGCCTACCTAATAATGTTTTTTAGATTCAATTCCTACGACGGCCGTCTAGAACGTTCCATGGAAGCCGTGGTTTTACTAACTGAAGCTATGAAAGGCTATGAAGCGCGTATCCGATACGACATTTACGCTCATTCGGGAGAGGAGAAAGCTTTGGAGTTGGTGAGGGTAGACCGACCGCCGGAGAACGAAAAGCAAAGACTACAGGCAAGTTTACATTGATTTTAGCGTCATCTAGTGGAAATTAACGGTACTATGCTACAGACAGAAACATAGCTAAGAACCGGAAAGAAAAATGCTTTAACGTAAATTAAACCGCTTCGAAATTGGTCCAGCCATTTGAGAGCCACGAAAATTTATATACACTTCGCTTAGTTTCTTGCCGGATTCTTTTCAACAGAGGTTTTTCCGAACCGGTGGTAGCTTTTTGACATTCATCAGTTCTTGTTAGGTATAGCCTAAATTGAATAAACATATTTTTGACTTTGACATTGATGTCACAGACAGACATTGGTGTCAAACGACACAACCTAGGGCACTTACAGGCTAGAGTGAATAGGCTATGTTACTGAACCAGTGAGATACACCTTTGGTCTCATCTGCACTTTACATCAGGTAAGATAGGGGTCAATCATCGTTACATTAAAAAAAAACCTTATAACACCCCTCTTTTTGCGTCGGGGGTTAAAACGTCAAATTAATCTTCTAAACTAAACCATCTTTCTTTGTAGATAATCCGCACAATGCACGCGCACGCGCAATTCTGCTGGTCCGGGGACAACACGCTGCCGGGCGCTCAGCACGCCATCTCGACCCTCGCGGCAGAGAACAACGAGGAAGACTCCGTCGTGCTGATACTCTCGGACGCCAACCTGAGAAGGTGAGCTGATATAAAAGAAAGAAAGGAAAGAAGACCATCATTGCCAAGAACGTAACTTGGCAGAAAGTCATTTTTCAACATAAAATAATTACAAATAAATTAATTAAAACTAGAGTATACAATGAAATAAAAATAATAATAATAATAATACAGGGATGTATGGGGTCCCCTAGTTACAAAACTAAACACTAACTATTATCTACGTTCAGTGGAAGTGTAGTCTGCTTCCATAGTCATAAATTAAAATAATAATAATAATAATTTAATTCTGAAATTTACATTTCAGGTCAAGTAACCATTAAGCTTTTGGATTCCGAAGGCAAGCCACCCGGTTGTTAAATGTCTTAGTATTTCGGTGTCCTTGCTTTACGATTTATTTCTTTTCAGATACGGCATCCCGCCGGAACAGCTAGGGTCTATTTTGACGTCGGACCCGCGAGTGCAAGCGCACGTCATATTCATCGGCAGTTTGGGCGATGAAGCCAATTCGTGCGTATTTCAATCAATCAAAATCCATAGTCCATTGCTGAATCTAGCCCTAGTTTAAATTACGCCGCAACCGTCTATTCTTTCCTCTCCTCAACCAGCCACTGCCAATGTACTGAGAAAACTGAATCACGAACTACGGTTGGACCTTGTGTACCCCACTACATTTCCTGTAAAATGTACTCGTAAGAGCTTAAGAGTGGTGTAGGGGTTATAGCACGCAGCACGGATTTCTGAGGACCTGGGTTCGATTCCCAGCGCTGGTCTCTTTTTCTGGTTTTTCTGTGCATCCATGTCTCAGTTTGTATTTTCGACTTTGTACTCTGAAAAAGGATTACTATCATGCGTGAGTACCGTAAATTACTAACTCTTGAAACCCGAAAGACATTGACAGTGGAAGGACAAAAAATTGGTGTCGTCGATGCCGAACGGATAAAGAACTATACACACGATATAATCTTCTTCTTCTTCTTCTTATTAGTTCTAAGCCCACTACCGACGATTATAAAGAAGCGAGTAGAGCTTAAATCTAATTCATCCTTATAATGTTTTAAATAGTGATGCGCCGAACTTAAGTTGGATAACCTGCCTCTAGTAAATTTTAAATACAAGTAGATATATTGTTAAATTTGATTGTTGAAGACACCAAATTGTTGTTGAAGACATCCAAAGTACTTAACAAACTTAGTGTAAAGTTAATGTTCTTCAATGTTTAGTTTGTGAAAATTGTGAACCAAAAACTTATTTATTCAATTTACGAATTGTAATCAAGATGTTTATTAAAAGAATAGGTAGCTACCTACTAAGTTGATTGAATTTTTGTTGCATATTTTACTGATATGACAGACATGCTTTCTATTAATTTCCGTCAAAATAGTACAAGTAGGTTCTTTTTTTCTAGTGCTGAATGTTCGGCATTTAAACCGAATTTCGGCCGAATGCTGAAGTTCGGGTCAAGCTGCCGAAATTCAATTAAGCTGAATGTAAAACGAATTTCGGCTCATGCCTAGTTTTAAACTATCGTGATTTGCATTTATAACTATCATGAGTAGACCTAGGTAGGTGGTAGTTGAGTCTAGTCGTGATCACGGTCACTGCAAGGTGGTTGAAACGGCGAGGTTATTATTATATCGTGATAAGTCCCGGTTGTGGTAATAGTTATAACTTATCCTTGGCTTCCAGACTCCTGCGCAGCCTCCCAGTAGGCCACGCCCACGTTTGCATGGACGTGGCGTCTCTACCGCACATCATGCAGCAGATATTCGCCGCCTCGCTCTTGGACTCTAAGGAGTAGACTACTAGAAAAAAAAATAAGGACTGTTTTTACTATGTGGTATTTTCAAAAGATATTACCAACCCATAAAAGGCAAGAAAGCTTTATATCTTTTTTCACCTCAGCACCTCAAACAGGCAGGTTTTGCTATGAGAAATCAGTGAGCAAAATCGCATTTTGCTCACTCCGTGAGACAAAGTAACTTTTTAATTTTTTTTTTTAAATGCTGAGTACAGTGTTGAGTCTACACACTGAATTCCAAATATTTGAACTTTATTTTGATCTGTCATTTCAATCAAATGTGTTCATTACAATCATAAATTAAATTTTTGGTATTAAAAATAATATTGATACATGACAACGAAATATTTCCAAAATGTAAATTTTCCCGATCTTTTAATAAAGTATGCAACCTCGTTGCACGAAAGCCGCTTCCCTTGTTTTTTTTTATAAAAGAATTCCGTATACTGCCTCTACAGTTGGAATAAATATTTGTTTAATTGAATGAGTTTTTAACAAATCTATTTATGTTTATGTAATAGAAATCTTAATTAAATTCATATTTAAAGGTTTATTTATAATAAATTATACGTTTATTGTTCAAACTTTTTAATGACCCCAAGATGAGGCTTTATGCAGTATTAAAAAATAAGTGTGACATATAATATAGCACAAGAAGTTCTAAGTTCAAATTACAATGCATGTTATTATGATTGTTGATTTGTATTGTATCTACTGGACACTTTATTATGGTTTTAAATGTGATTATTATATTTGTTTCTTAATAATCGGATTATATTAAAAAAAAACGTGTTTGTTTTGTAAACAGGTAGGTATATGTGATTTTATTCTTATGTTACATTTAAATGATGTTCTCGCTGCTGAGGTGAAAAATTGTATGTGTCACACGAGACCAAAGTTTTTTTGCATCTCGTGTATTTGAATCCCTTGATGCTCTCAGGATTCTAACCTAGAATCACTCGCTGACGCTCGTGATTCAATTGTAGAATCCTTCGCTTCCTCGGGATTCAAAATCAACACTCGCACCAAAAAACGACTTTGCTCTCTTGTTGCACAAATAACTATTGTTCGAATCCAAACGTTTATTCTCTAAGCAGGCCGCAAAGTGTCTTTTACACGTTTCTTTATTATACCAGTGCATTCGAAAAAATCGTCATTGCCAAGAAGAATGCGTCGCAAGAAACTTGGTAGAAAGTTAAATTTTCATAGGATAATACACAATAATACGAGTATGTATGTATATTCGCTTTGACACTAATATATAATAACAAGCGAAATAAAGTTACTAAAAATTGAATACAAGTTTCTTTGACTAAAGTGCGTTATTTTTCCTTGCTTAAATTTTATTATGCAATTGTTGTGTCTCAATTTAAACTCCGAATTAATTAATCTGGTTTTATTTACGAAAGACACAATTACAACGCTTTTACTAGGCTGACGCCATATTGTAAGAGAGCGAGACAAACCATCTCTAGAGCAGCTGAGCATTATAATAAGGGCTAGTGTACAGACACTACACTCTCCGCCGGCTGAAGATAAGCAGCCCCTTTTGAAAATGTATTGTCTTTCTCAAAATTGAGCATGCAAATTGGTAATTCTAAGAATTACACCTAAAATTAAAAGTAACTAAAGTTAAAACTCTTGGCATCATATTTACAAGAATATAAATCAAATGGAAAACTCTTCTACGAGCCCTATGTCCCTAGTGAGGGATAACAGGATCACATCATCATCATCATCCTCATCATCAAATGGCATCTTATTGTACGTAGTGAGCATTCTATTTTAAAATGTATAGTTAATACGGCTTTTATATGAATTAGTTAATAAAATTATACGAATCGCAACATTTTGGCAGCATTTCATTAAAACTTATATTATTATAAAAGTATTAGGTATTTAACGTAAGAAAAAACAGCTATTTACGTAAGTTATTTAATTAAAATAAATAACAAAATTAGAAAAAAAGTTTGCAGCAGTAAAAATTAAATAAAGTAATAGATTATGATTGTATTTTATTAGAATTGGCGCAAGCATATTCGAGACTACCTCGAGCAAACCATTATTAGTAAATTTAAGAAAAATTCAAGAATTTATTGTAAGTAAAGTTGTATATTTTGTTACGTTTTATAATGCTAATGTATATTATAATTAAAAAGATTAATGTTACCGAGATACTAGTTTTATGTTACATCTACTTAATCCTTGAAAAACAACAGGTTATGGTTTTTTTTATTATTTTAATAGCTGTCAATTGTCTCAGGGATTAGTATTTTTGCTTAAGTCCACCTTTAAGCAAGGCCGGCAACGCATATGGAGTCCCGATTTTGCTGCGGGTGTCTATGGGCGATTAACATCAGGTGAACTGTCTGAATGTTTGTCTGCTATTACATAATAACATAATCTTGACGTGCGAATGGGCAGCAGCGTTCTCTATTGGAAACGAACTCCGGACTGTCACACCGCGGTGCGGAAGGCAAGGGGTAAACAACACTATTTTCTCAAAAGAGTCGTCATGGTTTGCAATCAACCTTCAACCGACGACCACGTCCACTCTGTCTATCTGTATACCGAATTTCATCTAAAACGGTTTAGCAGCTTAGACGTGATGAGGTAACAAACAGACTTACCAACTTTGGCATTTATAATATTAGTGGGATGTATGCTATTTACAACAATTAAAGTTTAATTTTATGAAGAACAACACCTTCGCAGTAATAAACTCGGGAGTTGCAAATTAAGTACATGTATATTTTAAATGAAATGAAAATTCACAATAACGATAGGTAACGGAAATAGTTCCAAGCAAGGCGATGGCAGGTAAGTCGAATGACATATATATGAAAAGTCAATAAAACACAATGGCGAATCGCGTCCTTACCGATTTTCAAAATTAAAATGAAAGATTTTATTATTTCGTATTGAGTTTTTTTCTAACATCGATATTATTTTTTTTAATATCGATATTAGGTACAGCACTGGTGTGCGTGGCAACATTTGTGTGTAATGAACTGTCAAGTTGATTCGCCTAATTCTGTACTCTAGTATAAACCATTGCTCCGCGTGGAGGGTCAACGTACACTGCAAACTCCATTTGTTACGCGTCTTGCACACTTGTTTAACAAGTAACTCATGAAACTTCCTAATTGATCCCCCGCTGGCCTGTTCACCGCAACATATGATTCTAAACCTTAATTAGGAGCTTCAGGGTTTAAAATCTCTTTGTGGTTTAATCATTTTAACCCGACGTGGTGTAATGTAAAGTCCAGTATCCCAAATTAAAATTTATGTAGTGTTTAGTATAGTGTAGTGTAGTGTATACTCGTATATATCTTTTATGCAGTTTGTAATAACAAAACAAAAGGTAGAGATGCTTGTTTTTTTATTAACTTTATTTTGAAGTAGGTATTGTCTTCCTGGGGATTACGTTTCATGTGATAGATTAGATACATTACCTTCTGAAAAATCCATACTAATATTATAAATGCGAAAGTGTGTGTGTTTGTATGTTTGTCCGTCTTTCACGTCGAAACGGAGCGACGAATCGATGTGATTTTGGGCATAGAGATCGTTTATGTACCAGTGACATAGGTTACTTTTTATCCCGGAAAAGTGCACAGTTCCAGGGAACAGCGCGATAACCGAATACCACGCGGGCGAAGCCGCGGGCAAAAGCTAGTACATAATAAACACGTGGTTCATTATTGGAGCGTTCATTTTATTTGATTTACGTGGACTTTTAGTTCTTCTGGCAGAATGTTGGGAAGCAAGTCCGTAATAAAGGTTAAGACTGTACCTGAATCTAATATAAGACTGAAAGGCATTAAGTTGATTGAACGAGGGTAAAAGATAATGCATCCACTTTAGCTAATTAATTCGAAATACGACCCTATTCCGGTTTAAGGCCAAGCTGTAGAAGAAATAGAGCTTGTCTAAGCTAAAATGATATGCCCCTCACTCAACTAAATCAGTTCATTATGACTAGTTAGATAGCAAATCTTACATTAACCCCCTGAGTCTAACGGGAAACTAAATCCCCGTTATTAAACAAACATTCTTATTAAACATATAAAAACAAAATATTATTATAATGAGAATACTTAAAGCGTATTTTTGTGTCACAACTACAGACACACGTTGGTAACACTTACTAACAGATCCATATAATCCATATTCCATTATGTTTTAAAGCGTGAGAACCATCTCTTAATTTCTATTTCTACCCTCATCCTAATACTGTTTGACAGAAAGAAATGGTGATTGCGTTAGATTAACGCAACGTCAATTTAGTGCTAACCTAGTGGCTGTTAGTAATGGAAGGAGAAGAAAAAGAAAAAAGTTATCACGTAAAAATAAGTTTTTAATCAACCAAATGAAAGCATCTACGAGGTTAAAATTATACAACGCGGTTTATTCCCGCCGTTAACATTTTACTACGAATATAAACATAAACAAGGCTTGAGGTTAATTAAGTGAAAAGAAATCTGTTGTAAAACGAACCATTTTGCCCACGGCCTTCGTAGCTCATCCTTACCGTAGGATTTAAAAAAATACGGTTTGTTTCTGCTGTTTGCTGGATTTCCTATTGTTTCGGAATTATTATTATTTTGTGAATATTTTTAGAGCTTTGTAGGTACTCAAATGGTTCAAATGGTCGATCTGTCACATCACAGGTCAGTATCCTTTGAATCATGTTATGTAGATGTTTGAACGTGTACTACTGTAAAAACAAATCTACATAAATATATACAGGTAAATAAAAAACCCGACCGAGAGAGATACATTTGTTTACATTACTCGATACAACGAAATAAATACATTACTTAGAAGGTAAAAGTGTGAACTTGCTATTGGATGGATCCAACAACAAAGATTATTTGACTTTTTACCCGACTGCTCGAAGGAGGGTTATGTTTTTATCACTTTTACCACAAGGTTTTGTATATATTTAAAAACAATATTACTTATTTTTTGTGGTCAAATAGCGTCAGGGTATTTATTTTTAAAATAACTGGACAACCGTTTTTTTTAAATGGACAACTTTTTGAGAAATAGTCAAATACTCGTATATTCGGTACATAGAAAAAATACAATACTTAGAAGGAAAAACTCTACATCAAATAGTATAAATTGGGCCCAATTAGCCGACTGTAGGAGTAGAAACGGACGTACTATGTTCGCCTTAGCAACGGCTTATAACGCCTAGCAACCAAAAAACGCTAAAAATAACACGTTTCTTGTATGACGACCCCCTTTAATTTGTAACTTTATTTTATTTTTAGTATTTGTTGTTATAGCGGCCACAGTAATACATAATCTGCGAAAATTTCAAGTGTCTAACTTTTACGGCTTCAGAGATAGAGCCCTGTGACACATGGACGGACAGACAGACAGACAGACAGACAGCGGAGTCTCAGTAATAGGGTCCCGTTGGCACCCTTTGGGTACGGAACCCTAAAAAGGGATTTAAGAACACAAACACAACCGAATTTAAAAGATAGTGTAATCGATTCTACTCTCGATTCTGAGCAAACTACTTTCTGGTTTTCGTTACTTAATTAACACCTTGTATATCTTCGAACTGTTTATATCTCCGACTTTGTATGTATCACATTTGGGCAGTTCTACAAGCGTTTTAACCGCTATCCGTTACATGTTGCTTATAATGAAGAAATCAGTCAGGTAGAATGCAAGGATTTTACAAAACAGTCTGGTGTGCATGCGATACAATTACAATTTATTTTTCATCACACTTGCTCATAAACAGTGTCGTAACATGCAGGCTACCTTGATTGCAAACCCCAAATAAAACCCTCGACCTTTATGTGCTTGTCATGAAACCCGTGGTCGGTAAATAAGCCATTGCCCGTACTAATTTTCATGTCATGAAGCCCGAGGTCGGTAAATGAGTGTGATACTGCATGGCGTGCAGGAGCGCGGCGCGCGCACGTCGGGCACATGCTGCGTGGGTGGGGCGGCGCGGAGGCTGGCGCTGCCAAGAGCGTAGTCAGCGGTATCGGCAATTTTTGATAAAATATTAGTTTTTCTTTTACAAATATACAATTTTACTCGCAAATGTGATGAAAAACATTGCATGTCGCACGGGCGGTACTAGAATTACGAACATCGACTCATTAAAGCCCTCAGTCTTCGACTTCGGGCTTCTAATAGACTCTCGTTCGTAATTTCTTGTTTACCGCCCTTAAGACACAATGTACTAAAAATTTCCTGCTTACGATCTCTCATTTCTTCAATATATATGCGACAGGAAACTGATAGGTAGCGGTTGAAACGCTCGTAGACTTACCGATTTACGCTTTAGAGGTGTCGGCGGCCGATCGTTGAATCCACCAGATCACGAAATTCCTAGGCATATCGTGAAATGGCGCCATTTCATGAATTGGCTAAGGGACATCCGCCATATCGTTGAAAACTCACCGTTTAACGATTTGCCTAGTGACGTTTAGGCAGATCATGAAATTCCTAGGCATATTATGAAACGCCGCCATATCGGTTCTGGCACTTCGCCAGCTGCTGCCGCGGCACGCTCGCTTCGCTCGCTCGGCTCGTGCATGTGGTCATAATTCATACTAACCACTCCTCGCTTCGCTCGTCGTGCCTAAATTTTCATTTTTTTCTACATATCACGATGTGCCCGGTATAGAGCTAGGAATATCGACGAATGCATTGCTCTAATCGATTTGCCGTATTGTTTCTCAGGCACCTCGTGATATGCCTGGCCAACGTGTAGGCCACGATATGCCTAGCTAGGAATTTCGTGATCTGGCAGATTTTACGATCGGCCGCCGACAGAGGCATTAATAATATTAATATTCTGTAACTCAAGAGTAAGTTTTTTTTTTATTCTTCTTGTTCATTCATTTTCAAAAATAACAATTCTATTTAATTAGGGAGCAAGATTAGCAGCAGGAAATATTCGAGCAGCTCGGAGCAGAAATACCTAATGTCTAGAATCTGATTTGTCTTGTACATTTCTGAGTCCAGGCGAACTTTAATGATTAGAATTCCGAAAACGGTTTTATTAAACACGAAAATTCTTTAAATTGAATACTGTAACTTACTAAGTTTTTGTTGAATAAGGCATTTTAATATTATAGCCGTACGATACCTTTCTTGACTACTAAGGTAAGCGTACGAGTCAAATCTCTATTGCAAATGACATAAGATTAAAGATGCCAACTATTGGGACAGTGACGAGCACTCGTACGATTACCTTAAATAAAAATTTGAGTATTAAATTTCCAATCAATCCGACCACAGGAAGTGGTTTAAAGACTTCTAAAGTTTGACCCAGATTAACTAATACAGCAAGTTAAATAAATATAAATGGGTAAATTACCAGTTTTGCTACTTTCATATAAATTTTTATCACTTTGGATTGTATGTGAATTGGTGTTTGGCATCTGATAATGGGTTGGCTTACCTATATTTTGGAAGGGACGGAATGAAGGCGTGGGAAGAAACGAAGAAAATTACGGTTCGATCTCTTTGACATCGCTGGTTTTTACCGACCTTACATTATTGCTATGCATTTTCCATTCGCTGTTAAGGTTCGATGATATTTTTATAAGTCAGTTTGAATATTATTTGTGGTTTCCCAAACATGATTGGCTAGAGCCTGTCTCACCAAAAACATAAATGTAAATAGTAAGACCAACTTTTCATGTGATACAAAAGTAGTGGCATCAGAAAATGTGCCGAAATTTCTTTTATTTAACACTACCGTAAGACACAAATATAATTTATTGAAATAGCCCTGTTATAGGACCTTTTCTTTTAAACAAAGTTTGGCTTTACCAGACATATTCGGGATTCGAAATAGAGGATATCATTATTAAAATTTGGTGATCATTTTCTTCAAATAGAAAATCTACTGTGTTAAAAATGTAGTTGTGCTAAATACTTGTAATCTTTAAACAACATTGTAAATCTGATAAAAAAATATATGTACATCGTTGAGTTTCTTGCCGGATTGTTCTCAACAGAGGTTTTTTCCGGTGGTAGATTTTTTGACATTCTTGTGTTTGTAGCCTAAATTGAATAAAGATATTTTGACTTTCACTTTGATAATAGATACACGAGCCATTCACCGTATCAGTCCGTGGTTCCTTTCAAAGTGAGCTTGAATAGCTGTGAGGTAGCCAACTGTGAACTGTGAGCCAGCACTGCTTGCTTTGCTACTCAGCGCTGCCATTAGCGACGAAAAACTACCCTCATTTTCATCAAAACTATTATAGGAAATAAGGTTGCTATGAAACTTCTGAACTCTAGTACAGAGTGTTTGTTACAGGCTGAATTTTAAATAAAGTCAAGGTAAAAGCATTATAGTCAGGTAAAAAACTAGGCATTTGAAAGATTAAGCCATCTGAAATAGCGAGCCTAAGTTCCCGCGCCGCTTAAATAATGAAGGCTTCGAGCCGCGCATACTTCTCCCTGTAGGAAGGAGAGATTAGGTGAAGATAGTACTTTATAGATTCGATAAATAGAAGTTTTCTGACCGGACCAATGTATGTTTGTACTCAATGTATGTTGATGATTTTATCTTTCGTGATTTTTGGGGCATCACGGAATTTTGAACGAAATTTGGTATGTACCATCAGCCAAATATGTGAACTAGTGATGTAACGAATGTCATTTTTTGAACTTTCGCGAATGCGAATTCGAATGCGAATATTCAGTTTTTCGTTCTGGCGCCAAATTGTCTATGGCAGTCTCGTTCGAACGAAGTGCGTTCCGTTTGTATTTTGTTCCGAGAATTACCGAGTTTATACGAACGCGTCGCGAAGTAAATAAATAAATACTTAATACCAAATGATTAAGTGAATACTGATAATGTGATTACAAGGTTGTTATTTCTTTGTATAAAAAACATAAGAAATGAATGTATTTTGATTTTATTAACCTACTATTATTTAATAATTGTATTTTTTTCTGATATTCATATTCGCAAAACATTCGCAGAAATTTTGCTAATGCGAATGCGAATATATATGCAAAAATATGCGAATATTCGCGAATGCGAATGCGAATATTCATTACATCACTAATGTGAACTACCACCCTAAAGTTGATAATCGTTTGTATATCCTAAAATTATAGAACAATAATGCCAATAGACGTGTTTGTCAACTTGAAAGTTCGACTTTAGCGACATATTCATTTGATAGGAACTTGTTTAAACATTGATAGACCACTTATTTGGCTGATGGTACCATCAGCCAAATATGTGGTCTACCACCCTAAAGTTGATAATCGTTTGCATGTCATAAAACAATAATGCCAATAGACGTGTTTGTCAACTTGAAAGTTCGACTTTAGCGACATATTCATTTGATAGGAACTTGTTTAAACATTGATAGACCACTTATTTGGCTGATGGTACATAGCTGGAAGTCTATAACTTAATTTTCACCCACCTTTTATTCTGGTAATGACACGAAACTTGCCAATCATTCGAAGTTCTGGTGAAAATACAATATTAAGGTACCATCTAGCTGCTCGACTGGTGGAACCGAAAGCTAGGGACTAGAACTCCAAGACAGAACAATAATTTAGGTGTGTTTGAACTTGTTACACATCTTAGAGCTTACTTTGACTATGAATGCTATTCAGGATCTGATGAAGGAGCAGTAAGAGAGATACTGGAACTTTAAGACGGAACAAGATAATCTATCCGTGTTTGGGCTTGTTAGATAGTCATGATCAGTCAGGCAAGTTGATAATTTGATTTACCACTAAAGCGTGTTTGTAATTTTTCAAACTATTACAATTTTACTTTTCAGTCCCGCATCTACAAATGTAATTGCTCAACGCGTAGGAAGAAGAATTTTTATCGTTCCGTATTACGTGCCATTTCTGCGATAACCGTCTATTTTACAGGTGACACGTCCACCTAGCACGTTCCAGTACACGTGTCTCGATGTTAGACTTGGGCAGCGATTCTCAAACTTTTTGGCGACGGAACCCTATTAGTAAACTGAATATTTGCCGAAGCCTTAAGCGATAAGGCCGCCTATTGCTTATCTTGTAACTTTCTTGTCATTGTATTGTATTATATTGTAATACGCACCTTACGAATACGCGAATCAATAAGACAGAACGGCTAATAAGTACCTACCTAGTGAAAGACTGCTGTATTACACCGACAGGTGTATGACGTACATCCAAGTGCGCGAACTACATAGAAACCTACATATTGAGTACTTATACGAACCTTTTTTATACAATACAATAGAATAACTCTTTATTGCACACCAACACATAGTAAGCAGCACAGTAAACATAGGTATATACATATAGATTTTCTAAGGTAAGCAATAGATGGCCTTATCGCTTCAGAGCGATCTCTTCCAGGCAACCTTATATTACGATTGAACTGGTTTTTTTTGCGGCGTTTCAGATGCGTGCAAAGATGCGTGCAATATACGAATGTTTGCGCTCATGTGCGTGACCCCTGTTACGTAGTCGTGATAGACATTTTATCTGCAAAATGTTCTGCCAATCCTATTTCTTTAACTTGTCGCTGTTTCTCAGGATTAGCTTTTATACGGCAAAGTACCTACTCGTATAATGGATTTAGAGTCAAAGAAATTGCACCAACTTTAATACTTCACAATCATAATCATTCGGTATCCTAAATCATTTTTTGTTTTTAGTGTGCTTGTTTTATTCGCAATCTTTTCAGACAAAACTATTTTATAGCCACATCATTAGCGTTTAAAAATTATGTGATAATTATGTTAATGGATTATGGCGATGGCATCTCTGAACACAACTCGCAAATGTTTTGTGGTTTCCTACATTTCAATAAGCTAAACACGACTCCCTGTTTGTATTATTAATTTTTATCTATACTTGGGCTCTTGTTATAACAAAGCAGTAATTTGCGAGAACATTAAATTTAATTTCCATTAGGACTTTTCTTCGGGTGTAATTAACGAGGTTTCAAATTCCGAATTAGCGAAATGAAAGTTGGGAGTTGAGAACTTCACACAAATATAATTTGTGCGGATCATTTTAAGTGAGTTTCACTAATTAGGTGTTCTCGCAGCGCGAGAAAATAATATTTATCAAACGCAATGTGAACATTTTTATTTAGCTAATTTGATCTGGCGGCTTTCCTCTCGAGGAAGAATAGAACTCCCTTTTTAAAGCACCTCTGTCTCTGGGAAGGAATATGTCTGCTTAATTTCCAGTCTGCAACTCCAGTAGTTTAAGTTGTGCGTTGTCTGTCATTTAGTAATTCTTTTATCTAGGTATAAGAAGATTGAACCCACTGACCCACTGAAAATCAGCGTCGTGGCACCGCGTGCCATGACACATGCTGAGGGGTGTCCTTTTTTTGTATCAACTATATTGTATATATTTATTGTTTTGTTAAGCTGTATTATTGTACTCGTATAGTTGTTCAAAAATAAATATTTTCTATTCTATTCTATTGTTTGGTGATAGGAAATTGGCAAAGATGTGGTAAGATTGGTTTTTGGAGTATTTTTGTATTTTTTATTTCAAATCCAAATTTTGTTACTTTTACGGTCATCCTGTAAAATCCGTATCGAAAATACAAACTGAAACATAGATGCACAGAAAAAACAGAAAAAGAGACCAGCGCTGGGAATCGAACCCAGGTCCTCAAACCAATCTTAATTTGATTGCTTAATAGCGACATTTCTTGTCCGGGTAAGCGATTTGTTACAATGGAATGTTTGAAAGTGAAAGTTTCTCGATGAGAGCTAAAAACATAGATGTCGCTAGTGTCGCTGCTTAAGTGACTAAATAAGAAACAAACAAGCTGAGATATGTGGTGCATAGGAAAAATTCGTGTCTGTACTCCTGTCCAGTGCTAGTGTAATACTGAGTACCTGGGTTCGATTCCCAGCGGTAGTCTCTTTTTCTGGTTTTTCTGTGCATCTATGTTTCAGTTTGTATTTTCGATAAAGATGTGGTAAACTAAAACGGTTTTTAAAAATATTTTATATTTTAAGCAATCGGCATGTATCTATTATGTATGTCATTGACCTGCAATCATCATTGGATTGGCAAATTATTCAACACGAACCATTTATTTCGGTTTAGCAACATCACGGTACACCATAATACTAAAATATGTCCTTTGCCCTAAGCCGTGATGTTAACCGATGAAGTTAAAGTCACAGGAGACGGCGACTTCGAAATGGCAGTAAAATAATCGGGTAAAAAAGGAGAGTCGCCATATATATATTTCCGAGCAGCCAAGATGATCATAGTTATTTGTGTCACAAGGGAGCAAATGGTGTATTTACGGCGAGGGCGTACATTGAATCCGGAATGTAGCGAAGGATTCTAAACTAGAATCCTGAGCGTAATGAGGGATACAAGTGTTAACGCCTAAGATGAAAATAATTTTGCTCCCGAGTGGCTCATACAACTTTTCACACCGTGCATTAAGAAACTTGAAAAAAAAATCTAAATATTATTAAAAAACAACCAGCATAGAAAATGGTGTGTGTGGCTTTGCAATTATCAGCTTCAAAAAATTGCATTTGCAATAAAACACATAGAAAAGCCTTGAACAGAAAAGTTGCACTTTGCTCCCTCTCGTCAGGGAGGAAAAGTTACTTTTCTGAAGGAGAGGTGTGAAAAAAATACTTTGATATTTTTGACTGCCTTGGCCGCTCCGAAATATCTGATGGCAACTGTACCTACTAGTAAATTAATACAAAAATACTTGGGCAAATTTGTGGCAATTTTTCATGAGGATAATGTCGGTTAGAGATGTAGTAGGTACATGATTACTTAATCATTGCTTATTTAGCACGAGGTATCAGTAGGGTCAGAAAGCCGCTGCAGTTTAAAATTCTTTCACATTGTCGTTATTATCAAAATAAAAACAGTTACTTACCTATTCTGTTCTTTTACATGTCACTTATGTATACTACCAGCGTTTTCGGAAACACCATCATTGGCTAGAAAAATGTGCCGCATGAAACTTGGTAGAAAGTCTCGCTTTTTAAAACAAAATGTATAATTACAATTATCTTAACATGGAAAGCTAACGTAACAAAGAAAATTACAAATATATGGATTAACAATAAAAATTACATTAACAAAATAACAGTGATGCATTAGTTAAGAACCTACTTAGGTATAAATGTCTAAAACTACGTTCAGTGGAAGAGTAAAACGCTTCTACCGTCAAAAAATTACTTTGTGATGTACAAAGTCAAAGTAAAATTATAAGTCTGCTACTGTATCGTGCAAAGTCGCCGTGTATCCCGTATATAAAACAGTACGTGCGCCCGCGGCTCGGAGGCTGCGATAAATCTGCAATTTGGCCGCATTACCGCGGTTTATTGAGGCTCGGCGTTAACAGTGTGTGGGAAGTGTTTAAAAGTATTAGGGATTTGTTGGGGCAACATAAAATTGGCTTCCTACAGTAACTAACTTCGTCCGTGGTGTGCCCGTTTTTAGAATAGGATGGATCTATCTCTTCTCGGGGGTGACGTATAAGGCGACAGAGGGACTCTTGCCATCGCTTTCTCCATCTCTTTCTGTCACCATGTTACACCATAGACAGAAATAAATAATGAATGCGATAGCAAGCGTCCGCACGTTAGACAATACGGCCTCTGAAGCTGTCTTACGCGCTAACGTTTGTCATAGCATTTGCCATCTCTTTCTACCCTTCTCTTTTATCGTGAAAGTAATAGTGAAAACTATTATGATTCCAAGGGTCACTAAGGCCTTTGAAGTACTCCTTACTCTGACTCTGGTCAGAACAGTACCTAAAAAGGTATAATTTTCACTGTATTAAGGTTTAGTACTGTTAGAGGAAGCCGTGGTGGCCTAGTGGTTTGACCTATCGCCTCTCAAGCAGAGGGTCGTGAGTTCAAACCCCGGCTCGCACCTCTGAGTTTTTCGAAATTCATGTGCGGAATTACATTTGAAATTTACCACGAGCTTTGCGGTGAAGGAAAACATCGCGAGGAAACCTGTGAAGCAGCAATGGTACGTGTGAAGTTCCCAATCCGCACTGGACTCGCGTGGGAACTATGGTCCAAGCCTTCTTGTTCTGAGAGGAGGCCTGTGCCCAGCAGTGGGACGAATATAGGCTGGGATGATGGGATGATGAATGTTAGTGCAGTGAAAATTATACCTTATGGAAAATGCTAGTTACGCGGTATTGATATATCACCGATGATATGGACCTCCGCAAAGTGACGCCTGATTCAATAAATCACGACCAGTCTGTCAAGAGTGCAGTGACTTAGGAAGGACAGTAAATTCAGGTTTTTTTTCTCATTTTATATTTTAAGCAACATGGATGCAAAACCTAGTGGATTGGAGTGGAACGGGAGTTGTGGAGGTCAGCCTTTGCCTAGCAGTGGGGTACTAATAGGCTATTGAAAAAAAAATTGGTAAATCTACGGAGATAGTGCAAAGCCTGTAACTATGTCTACTTACTGTTCTGATTTGTGGTGCCCAACAAAGAATATTTGTATTGTACTGTATTGTAGTACATGGATTCTGCGTATCTGACAGATTTGACCAATTTCGAATTTTTACTACCAATTAAGTAGTTAAAATAGAACAAAAAAAGATGAAGTTAAAAGCACATCCTGTAAAACACGTAGGTACTGCTGATAAGTGATTTTTACGTATTGCAGATAGGCGGATTTGCATTATCCCCACGAAATACTAAATTAATATTGGGTTAACGTTTTTTATTTTTATGATTTAAATTCGGGTTCCGACGGCAAGGCAGGCCGAGGCGTAGATGGCGAGATGACCTGGACACGGAACTGAGTGAGTGGCCAAATATAGCTCTGGATAGGGAGATGTGGAAGTCAAGAGGAGAGGCCTTTGCTAGCAGTGGGACACAGTTATAGGCTAAATGTAATGATAATAACAAATTCGGGTTTTGTTTCGCGTACCTTGATCTTAAAACCTGAATTTAAATCATAAAACTAGTAATGAAGTGACAGTGATAATCTAAAACATAACTTTTTTTATGTTCCACAAGACTCAATTTTCACGAAGGATGAAACAAGAAATAACTTGTCTGAAAATCCCTTTTAGATTGTACAAATGTATCTATCTGTTGCCGTCCAATGCGGTTTAGTTCCAATTCAGGCGAGAGTCGGGTCGAGACAATTTATTTTAATCTGAAAAGCAATTATTTCAGAACAAGCAAATACATTAATATCTGGCCGTAGATTATTTTCGTTTGGTTGATGCTGCATTATTTTTACTCTAAGTTCAATTATGTTCTGTGGGTGATAGAAACTCGTGTAAGGTCTGTCTGGATCAGGGCTTCCCAACCTTTATTTTGCCGAGCCTCCCCGAACGAAAAATAATAATTTGCATGCCTTAACGTAAGTTCAGAACAGTAGAGTAATTAATTATTACACCCCCCTGGCATTTCTCTAGGCCCCCCTAGGGGGGCGTGCCCCCTTGGTTGGGAAGTCCTGGTCTAGATTGTTAAGACCGTCTTACTGCTAATCATTCCGCCAAGCAGCAGTATGTACTACACAGCCACGTCAAACATGTCACTACTTCAGTTGGACAGAATCAATAAAGAGATTTTTTTTCATGAGAGCCATTCAAAAGAAACGCTTTACAATTGAGAAGAATGTCATGTGATTTCATAAAAAATATTATAATAATTACTTACTTCTCACTTTACATTGTGATAAAATTATGCCCACATAATTTGTACGTAGTCCTATACCTATGTCATCTACGAAGACGCGTGACTTTGTCAAAATTAGACATTAACGACAATGTAATAAGAACCACGGCACGCGTCATCGTGAATGACTCTACCTATAATAGGCGAACAAGGGACTACTGTACTGTAAGTGTTGTATACTGTAAGTCTTAATTATGAATAAATAAATAAATAATAGAGACGTACGACTATAGAGCTTGTCTAAGCGCAAATGACGAGTCCCTCGCTCAACTAAATTAGTTCATTATGACTAACTAGTTAGACAGCAAATCTTACAATAACCGCCTCAGCCGAACAGGGATTGAGCTCCCGTTGATCTCAGGCAGTTTATTGTAAGATTTGCTGTCTCATTAGTCATAATGAACTGATTTAGTTTAGTGAGGGACTCGTCATTTTAGCTAAGACAAGCTCTACTACCCTACTGTACCTCTTAATTATACCGGCTACTAAGACTAGACCTAAAACTATGTTCACGATTCATTGTACGGCCACAAAACTAACAAGTCTCAATTGAACCATCAAACGCCGCAATGAAAAATAACTTGTTTGGTTTCTCTTGCATTTGTAAATTGGCTTAGGACGCAATATAAGTACCGTCACATTACACTCGGAATTCCGTTTCGGAATTTAGATTCCAAATTCCGATTCGGAATTCCGAACGCGATCATCCCAGCCTATATACGTCCCACAGGCACAGGCCTCCTCTCAGAACAAGAGGGCTTGGGCCATAGTTCCCACGCGGGCCCAGTGCGGATTGGGAACTTCGCAAGCACCATTGAATCGCTTCGCAGGTTTGTGCAGGTTTCCTCACGATGTTTTCCTTCACCGCAAAGCTCGAATGTAATTCCGCATATGAATTTCAAAAAACTCAGAGGTGCGAGCCGGGGTTCGAACCCACGAACCTCTGCTTGAGAGGCGATAGGTCAAACCACTAGGCCACCACGGCTTAATGGCCGCACGCAATAAATCCATACAAATCTATGGACCTACCACATACAAACAGTAGTTTTCCGTCCGCAGTTTCCTCCGGTTGACCCTCTTTCCCGGCCCGGATAACACCGACATGGAAATACCGGCCCTGTTTTTTGTGTACACGCCCATAGAAACTGACAGGAGCTTCTATGGGCGTGTACACGAAAAACAGGGTCGGTATTTCCATCCCGGTATTATCCGGGCCGGGAAAGAGTGTCACCCGTTTCCTCCGATTCGGAATTCCGCATGGTGGCCTGTGCGTACAGAATTGAAATAAACGTATATGTGATGTGAGTGTACGTATGTGGCGGCCCTACGACTTCGCTGTCCGTCTGCCACCAGGCTGTATCTCATGAACCGAGATAGCTAGACAGTTGAAATTTTCACAGGTAATGTATAACTGTGGCCGCTATAGCAACAAATACTAAAAACAGAATAAAAATAAATATTTAAGGGGGCTCCCATACAACAAAATTGATTTTTTGCCGTTTTTTGCTAATCTTCTTTTTTATATATAATAAAATGAATCACGCGTGAACGGCTGGACCGATTTCGCTAATTATTTTTTTGTTGTGTTGTCAGTTTGATTTAGAAAATTAAAAAAAATTACACCGGGGGCGTTGTATAGATGGCACGGAACCCTTCGTGCGCGAATCCGACTCGCAATTAGCCGGTTTTTACTACTTTCTTTCTGTCACACGGTGTAGGACAATGATAGAAAGAGATGACGAATGCGATCGCAAGCCCATAGGCTTTAGGCAATAGGGCCACAGATTAGTATTCAGGCTTCCATTTTGCTCAAAATCCCTCACGTAGATACGAAAGATTAACTGAGGAAATGGTTGTTTTGATATATAAACACGAATTTATTAAAATTTCAAGCGACGGGCCACGTCCGTGATAACAAGGGGAGATAAGTGGGCTTAGTGAATATAGGGTAAATTGAGTTACCAGCGAGATGCATGGCAAGCGGAAGGTTAAGTAACCAGCTTAGAGAAGTTGATAACCCCCGACATTTTAATTACAAAGTTCAATGTCTCCAAAATAGTTAAAACAATTTTTATGAAACAACTAAGAACTACTGCAAGGAAATTTGCTTTAACGAAAAAAAGCCGCATCAAAATCGGCCCATCCGTATGAGAGCTACATGTCACAGACAGGCATTGGTGTCAAAGTTATAACCCCTCTTTTTCCGTCATAGCTTAATAAAAATAATCATTACGAGCCAAATAATAATAGGCTTGAGAGAGCATAACGAATCCCTATCGAATACGTACCGTTTTGTCCTCTAAGAAATTCGCAAAGTAAATTTATAATTGTATTGTACTTAAAGCACATAAAAAAACAGTTAACCAGAGAAAGAGATGTATGTACAAAGGAAAATTATTCTTAAAAGGGATCTCTACCAGTTAACCTTTGAATGACTAATAGGACATCAGAAACTAATGGAAAGTTAAAAAAAACCGACAATTCTAGTGGTAAATTTACGTGAACATTAGGTACACATATAGAAAGTTGCAGTTTGCAGGTGGTAGGACCTTGTGCAAGGTCCGCCCGGATTGCTACTACCATCTTGCTCGCTAAACCTGCCGTGAAGCAGCAGTGCTTGCACTGTTGTGTTTCGGCGTGGGGAGTAAGACAGCCGGTGAAACTTGAGGTATCCCATCTTAGGTTTCTAGGTTGGCAACGCAACTGCAATCCCCCTGGTGGCAGGGGTTTTTTACCATCAGGAGACCCACTTGCTCGTTTGCCGTCCAGTCGAATAAAAAAGAAAGAAGAAAGAAATACAATACATTTATTAAAGCCATAAAAACAAACAGAGCAAATACAAGACACACATGACGCTAAACAGGTCCCCACTCAGCATAATGCCAAGGCAAGCCATGGCAAACGAACTTAAAAAAAACTTATAATTGTAAAATAATTAATACTTACGTTTTAGACTCTAGTAGGTAGGTACCATATAGGTAGATAGTATACATTATGTTAAATACCTACAGTCTTATAATAATGCAAAGGAATAAATAAACTAACTAAATAAAGGAATAAATTTGGAGTTGAAATAAAAAATACAAAAAGACTCCAAATAACCAATCATAATAAATACTACGTCAAAATACACAGTACGTGATATTTCTATCCCTCTCTGTCGCCACGTGTACAATAATCCATCAATTTTTGTTAGTTAACATCCACATTGGTCGTACATTTCCTTTTGTTCAAATGCGCTGTTCATGTCATGACATTGATACGCCACATTTTTCAGACTCCAAACCGTCATCCGACAATCCATAACTCATTAAGATCACAGGGAATGTGGTGAAAAATGAACCAGATTATAAAACAGCCCATCGAGTTCATAACAGCAAACAGTAGAGTCAATTATCGCGCAATCCGGTGTTGAGAGAGAGTTTTTGTCTATGCGCTGCCAAGTTATTTCTGCGGGCAGTCGCGTCGCTGATGTCTAACGGTAGAAGTGAAGTTAGTATGGAATAATGTTAGTTCGGGATTTTGTCACTGTGTTTTTAATTATGTAGTGGTTGTGAGGCGTGAGGCGTGAACACCGAGGACACCATTTTGTTAGAATAGATTATTTTCTGTTTTACTTATACTCAGTGCTAAAAATGTACTTTTTGAGAAGAAATAAATTAAGGCGAAACTTCACTACCTATAGATAGAGGGCTACAGTATAGCTGTCGCTAGCGTCACTGCTTAAGTGGCTAAATAAAAAACAAACAAGCTGAGATATGTGGTGCATAGGGGAAATTCGTGTCTGTACCGTTGTCCAGCAGTGGTGTAGCGGTATAGCACGTGGCACGGAATACCGAGGACCTGGGTTCGATTCCCAGTGCTGGTCTTATTTTTCAGGTTTTTCTGTGCATCTATATTTCAGTTTGTATTTTCAATTTAGAAACAATAATCTTTATCTTTACAGAAACAATATGGAAATCGTGACCAGCTCAAAAATTCCTAGTAATGAGTCCCGACTGTTGAAGTTTAAGTTACTTAAAAGCGTTTATACCTGCTGAGCTGGCAACGTTGCATTTTTGTTAGTTTTTCTCGATTATTCCACAAAAATTGAATGAAAATTAATAATGTTGTCTGATAGAACACTTCTTAATATATACGTTTGTGTCTACTCCAATAATTATTCGTTATAGACTTTTATTTTCTTTAAAAACAGGTCATAAACATTAATTCGTTTTTAAGGAATATAAAAGTCTATCAAGAATAATTATTAGAGTATACACATTAACTTATATATTATGATGTGTTCTATCAGAAAATATTTTTAATTTTCATTCAATTTTGATGGAATAATCGAGAAAAACTAGCAAAATGCAACGTTGCCAGCTCAGCAGGTATAAACGCTCTTATCACGCGTTACGCGTTAGCTTGTTTTGGTATCATAAGGCCGCGGGTGAGCAAAGTAATTGTTTTAGTAAACTCTTAAATTATCTTTATTTATTTCACAATTTTTTGATATTCCTATGAAATTGGTAGCTAAAAGTATTATATGTATAGCACATATACCTATTATGTTTCTAGAATAGACTAATTATTAGCTTTCATTTGATGCCCATATTGTTAGAATTTAAATAAATATTCCGTATTTTTTTCTCGGATGCCATTTTTGATTTTTTTTATGCCCTAATATACCCTATGTCACCGATATTTCTGCAGAACAGACGGGTGACACTCTTTCCCGGCCCGGATAACACCGACATGGAAATACCGACCTTATTTTTCGTGTAGTAGGTACCTAAGTATGGGCGACTTAGAAGCTCATGTCAGTTTCTATGGGCGTGTACACGAAATTTGGTATTATCCGAGCCGGGAAAGAGTATCACCCGAACAGACCTCAAATTAGCAAGCAAAAGTCTTTCCATAACCCAGCTTCACACTCGACCCAAAGTGATATTTAGGTAACGGATAAAATTACGACTTTTATATAATTCGTCGTTAACCTCCATAACGTTGTAAATAATAAGCCTGCAAATGCCATAATACTCCTTTTATCGCTGTCACCGTACACCTCATATGCTGCATTAGGGCAGCAATGCGTGAGAGAATTCGGATTACAATATTTACGCAAGGTCGTAAAACTGCTACACTACCATTTACCCACAAAACGAGCAATATTGTATGAGAAAAGGTTATATTATAAGAAATATGTGAGATTACTATCCAAATACCTTAGGTACGTTTTTTATTAGTCATTACGGCGCTAAAACGTTTATTATAGTCTATAGATATAGGATAGGTATAGGTTTATAGGTATAATATAGACAACCAAACGTCACGTATAACAACGACCCTGCACTACTTTCCTATTATCTCTGGAAGCAAAAAGAATGATGACATAATACTTGACATCGACCCACTACGAGTAATATTGTCCGTTAAGCTTACATCATGTCAAGGATATCTTCGATATTATATTTTTACATCACCCAACCTTGAGGACATTCAAATAAGGGTTTTTCACAGGCGAAATATCGCTAGATGGCGTTGTACAGTGAGTTCCGTTAGGGTCCGTTTGACGTTACAGTCTTGTTTGCGATTGGCTCTTTTAATTTAAATTATTTAACCAATTACAAACGTGGCGCAAATGTCAAAGTTGTCAAACGTACCTCACCAAACTACCGTCAATTAGCCTTTCATAGAAACTCTCATAGGATTAACGCATCATCTAAGTATAACTAGATTCGATTTGTAGCATTCGAACATGGCGGATGTAGACAATATCTAATTTTGCTATTTCTGTTTCTTTGACTAATTGAAGTATAATTTTGATAGTGTTTTATGCGGCGATTAACCTTAACAGTGAACAGTGATCACAAAATTATATATTGCTCTCGTGTCTGACGGTTTTTAATGCGCAAGTGGTCTCCACGTGGTTCCTGGAATTTTACTATCAAGTTCCAAAAAACTACAATCACCGTACAACGTCCCTCTCAAAGAGGGTACTTTGACACTGGCGAAATTGTCTTATTAATTAGGACAGAAAAGCCATATTTTAAATGAGAATAAGAATCTATAACTGTGCAACAGAAAGAACAACAGTGATATCACTCATTCGTTTTGTTTGTGTCCATGTTTATAATCATCATCATCATCATCATCATCCCAGCCTATATACGTCCCACTGCTGGGCATGTTTATAATATCCCATCAAAAACATTACATGTAAAAGGATGCAAGTTTTGTAACACTGTACTCGAGCAAAGTTAAAACAAGTCGGTTATTTTAGTCAGTACCGGGGTGTCCATAACACGATTTTCACAGACTTGCTTATGAAATTTAAAAGGAAAACTGTTACAGCTTAACAGGCTTTACAAGTTAACAAGCCATAGGGGGATACATTTAAGACTATTAATAGTTATTTGTTATAATAATAATAATCCATTTATTTCAAACACAATGTCCATAGATGGTTAGGAATATTAAATCTTACAACTATGTTAGTAGATTTATACATAATTCCATAACATTAAATACCATCCCGATTACTCATAATTGAATAATTAAATTAATATATTCGTTATATATTATTATGTCACAATCACAATAACATTATTAACCATTAATTATTACTTATTATTAAATAACACCGGTCTGGAACCTTTATGAAAAAAATTCCAGCGTCGTACAATAGGACAGTCCACCCTGCCCAGAATGGTATTGAGAAGGCTGTTCGGGCTATCCCGTACGCGCTGCGTCAGGGAGGCAACTCGTTTGCGCAATATGGCCTGGAAGCTGTCTATGCGCGCCTCTGCGCTCATGCCTGACGCGCTGCAGTAACGGGAGAGCCCCAGCAGCATCCTCAACCCGTTGTTATGCAAGGCTGAAAAGTGACTGTTTGGCACGAGTGCTTATATTGAAACCTGAGCAAGCGAGGAATTCTAGGATTGAAGCACGAGCGTAGCGAGTGGTTCAAAAGAAGAATCGTGAGTGTAGTCGAGGGTTTCAAAGGCACGAGATGGTAAACAACTTTACAGCCTAGCAAAACACAATTTTTCACCTCACGACAGCAAGAAAAATATTTTTTTGTGAATAAAGAAGAAAAAATGGATGTAGTAGAACAAAATGTAAATAAGTTTTATCTTATATTTTATTATTGTTATTAAAAAATAACAATATTAATAACAAAAATTAAAACACTAACACAGTTATATTAATGAAATAATATAGGACAAACCGCGTTTCAGAACGTGTTATTGTGCTTTTTTTCGGGTGCGTTTCCGAATCTCTTTTCATCATTTTGATATCTAGTTTCTTCCTGTTTGTTCTGTAGTTATATTTACTATATTCTGTAATTTTTGTAATTATAGACGCATTTGAAATAGCTTCAGAAAACTAAAATGAATTTTATCTATATATATATTTATAATTAAATAAAAATTAATCGTAAAATGTGTTGCTAAGCTTAAAACTCGGGAACGGCTGGACCGATTTCCCTAATTATTTTTTTGTTGTGTTTGTTATTGTCAGGAGAAGGTTTTTATGGAAGAAAATACAGAAAAATACAACCGGGGGCGAAGCCGCGGGCAACAGCTAGTTACTAAATAAATGTTTAGTAATAAGAATAAAATAACAGATTAATTATCAGATTGAAATATTACTTCAACAATGTATGACGATTTTTCTTCGCGAATCGCTCATCAATATTCAACGGTTACTTCCTCAACCTCGTATCTACCCGAATTGTATTCAACAAATCAACACACTATCGTACTTAACATAAATACGATTCTACAGCAATTTTGTGTCCAGATACGAGGTTGTGGAAGTAAGTGGTTGATAAATATCTATTTTCAAGGGGGCACCCGTTCACGATAAGGTTCGAATTTCAAAAACTCTTTCCAGCCCAAAGATTCCAGATTTCGAAGGATAAAGAAAACTTTTTCGAGCTAGTGAGGTGAAAAATATTTTATCACACGAAAACAAACATACAAAACCTCTCCACGCGAGCTCAAACGGCCGCTCTCCGGTTTTTCAAATTTATATCAGTAAACACCATGTGATCTTTTTATCATGTCAGCCAATTTTTCGCCAATCATTATAGACGGTGCGTTAGTATTTCCACTGGTTATCCGGGGCATGATGCTAGCATCTCCTATTCTTAGCCCGTCCACTCCCCATACCTTCAACTCAGAATCCACTACGCTCTCCTCCCTTTAATCCCATGACACAAGTGCCCACCGGATGCCATAGTGTCGTAGCACTGTTCAAAACATAGCATTTCCAATATTCATGAGTATTGAATTGAATTTGAGCACATTGTGGAACCTTGAAATCTATTATATCAGAATGTATGCTCTTAAAATATTTAGTATCCTTGAGTGTGATGATAAAGTCCTCTATGCTTCGCGCGTGTTTCTCTAAATCATCATTGTCCGAGTAGTATTTAACAAAAATCTTAGGGCTATTTGCAGGATCTTTGTTCCGAAGCTCGATGTACCCTTTACTTTTAGGGTGCAGCAAAGCTATATATGTTATAAGCGTTTCCTGCGTCTTGCAGGCATCTGCTAAAGCTGTGCAAATTCTGTCGTCCAGCCCAAATTGAAAATTACATACAATTGTGGGCATTATAGTCGCCGCGGGGAATGGGATAGCTAAGGCCTGATAATCTGGGAATGGTTGGTCATTTGACAGAGAAACGTGGCCCATAATAATAGGTAAGGGAAGTTTGTCGTAGGTGGTCAATAAATCGAAGTTCTCACGAACACTTTTCAAACCTTTTTCCCCAGTCAAACCAAATTGTACCAATGGATGGTCATATAAATTCTGACCAACCTGTGGTAAGTCCAGCAAAACTTTTATGCCTTTTTCTCTCAGATGTTTTTTTGGGCCGATGCCTGACAACATCAACAGTTGGGGGCTGTTAATTGCACCAGCTGAAAGGACCACTTCTTTGGTGGCGTATAAACTAATAATTTTATTATTTTTCAGTTTAACTTCTACACCAATAGCTTTGTGATTTTTAATCAATACTTTTGTACAAAGAGTTTCCTTGAGAACGAATAAATTTTTTCGTTCTTTTATAGGGCTAAGAAAAGCGGTGGACGTACTCTGACGTTCTTTATTAGCTATTGTGTACGGCGGCATCGAATATCCAAGCTGTTCGTGCCCATTGGTATCCGTTAGAATTTTATGATTTTCGCTAAACGCTTTAAGATATTTGCTTGTTATATTCTTCCAAAGAGGTCTCGTAGTTTTCAATGGTCCCTTAGTATTGTGCAATTCTGCAGAGCCAGCTTGCATAATTTCTGGACTTTGGTTGCCTTCACTTTTCTTAAAATAATATGTCACGTTGTTCCAATCCCAACCAGTTGCTCCTTTGGACACCCATGTATCAAAGTCTGCCTTGTTTCCTCGCACGTAGAGCATTAAGTTGGCACCACTGGAGCCGCCGAGCATCTTGCCTCGCGTCATGTGAATGTTTTTCGTCTTATGAGCCTGGCTGCTGTAGCTGTCATCTTCTGTATGGTAGTTCCAGTCAGCATTTGAATAGGCGATGAACGAGAATAGGCCAGGAATCTGGAATGTCGAGATATTCCAAAAGTGTTGCCACAATTTCAAAATAAATAAAAACACTACTGTAATATTTAATATAACATTGATTTAAACGGAATAACCTGTTTTTGTTATCAAGCGAAGGTTAGCAATGTGAACTAAATAAAAAAAAAATATCATGGGACACTTGACACCATTGACCTAGTCCCAAACTAAGCAAAGCTTGTACTATGGATACTAGGCAACAGATAAACATACTAGTATAGATAAATACATACTTAAATAGATACTAAACATCCAAGACCCGAGAACAAACATTCGTGTTATTCACACAAATATCTGCCCCGGCCGGGAATCGAACCCGGGACCTCAAGCTTCGTAGTCAGGTTCTCCAACCACTTGGCCATCCGGTCGTCAAAATAAAAGATGTAAAAACTGCTTTGTACGGACATGCAGGGATTGTAAAATGCGAGCAAAATCCATTGACATCCAATGACGTATTACAACCAGGTAGGGTTGGCAATGGTACGAAATCGATGAACTAATAAAATATTAGGTACTAAAATAATACAAATAATTATAAATGAACAGGATCCAAAACTCAGTTTACTGTTATTGCCTGGAATACTTATTTATCATATTTACATTTTTTAACCAAAAACTCCAAATTTTTCACTTGTGATAGTAAGTAATAATTTTCGCAAGTTCGTTGGCGAAGCAATGCAAACAATACAATCAGCTATGCAATTTTCTAAAAAAAAACATATTTTATTGTAAAACCGAAAAATTTATCGAGATCGAAAAACCGTCTATCGTGACAAACAAAAGAATTAAAAAACTGCATGAAATAATACGAGTAGTCCTTTTCTGTGCAGCAGTTTCAGATCAGCGGAATATAGACAATATATTTATCAATTCCAATAAGTTTTAGTTTAACATTATAGATAAACTATGTCCATAGTTAGTATAGTTCTGATAAGGGCAATTTAATACTTTACTGATAAATAAACACATTCCTCCATACATACGAGTATGATAAGTGACAACTCGAGTACTTCAATGAACTTTGCTCGCATTTTACGATCCCTGGACATAGCCAAGTGTCAAGTTACCGATGTGTAAACGTGTTATGTTTCTGAATTTTGTTGAGTTTATGTTCGTGTGATTGATTTTACTAGTATCAGTCACAACTTTGAGTAGGATAACTGGGTGAATATTCGGGCGTTTGTACCGCCGTCATTGTCCTCAACACTTTTTTAACAGATTTCAAGAAATAGGTACAATAATTATCAACATGTGTCAACATGTGTTCATCAATATGTGTCGGATGTTGATGTTTGTTGTGCCTTTTTGCTTAAGAAATCTGATAAAAAAGTGTTGAGAACAATGACGGCGGTACTAACGCCCGAATATTCACCCAACTACTGACGCATCTTACCCTGGATTCAATAGGTGGGTCGTTGCCATATTCTATGAGCAGCACGTTCCATTTCCCGACCTCTGAGAGTCTGCTGGCTATCACACATCCCGCTGAGCCCGCGCCGACCACGATGAAGTCGAATTTCTGTCCATCTGTAAATTACATTTAACTAGACATTACCCACATTCGCGGTGGATGCGAAAAGCACAGGACCGGTCTGAGTGGAGAGCCTTGGGGGAGGCCTATGTCCAGCAGTGGACGTCTTTCGGCTGACATGATGATGATGATGATGAGACATTACCCGCGACTCCGCCCCCGTAAATTTCGCTTTTCCGGAATAAAAACTATGCTACGTCCTTCCCCGGGACACAAACTATATGTAACTATACCGAATTTCATCTAAATCGATCCAGCGGTTTAGACGTGATGAAGTAACAAACAAACAAACAAATAAACAAACAAACTTTCGCATTTATTTAATTAGTGGGATGAAATATACCCGGATAACACGTCTTAATATGCCTGTATAGCGCAGAGTTACGTATTTGCACCGTTTGGGGTGGAAACCCTGGTCCATGGGGTCCAGGCGCAAAGGAGCTCGTAATAGTACATTACTGCAGAGGCCATGAAGTAAGGGATTGATGGACGATAAAACGAGTCCAGCAATCCCTGTTCTGGCCGAGGTTTGTATAGTGCTTTTCTCAAACAATGTGAGGAAATATTTCATCCATCCATCCATCCATCCATCCATCCGTCCGTCCGTCCGTCCATCCATCCATCCATCCGTCCGTCCGTCCATCCATCCATCCGTCCATCCATCCATCCGTCCATCCGTCCATCCATCCATCCGTCCATCCATCCATCCATCCGTCCGTCCGTCCGTCCGTCCGTCCGTCCGTCCGTCCGTCCGTCCGTCCGTCCATCCATCCATCCATCCATCCATCCATCCATCCATCCATCCATCCATCCATCCATCCATCCATCCATCCATCCATCCATCCATCCATACATCCATATATCACATCGCATCGCATCGCAGTATCGCAAATGATTACAGAGTAGTGGTGGTTGGCTGTTCGTAATTTTTCCTTTGTCAGTTTAATGTTAGTAAGCAAATTTAAAAAGTTAGAGCAGCGGACAATAATGGATTTTCATACATACTTCATGGCCTAGGCCAAGAAGTTATGTAGGGAGGTGGTAGGGAGCCATAAATGAGAAACTTCATGTCTGAGAAAGATATTTTTTTCGCGCCTGGTAAAGACGACTGGAGACCAGGGCCCAATTTCATAATAAATTACAAGCTAATAGTATTTAGCGATTTTGTATTGAAATTCACTAATAATATTTGCTTGTAATTTGTTATGCAATTGGGATGCACCAAAAAATAACCAATAGTTTTTATTTTATTTTTGGAAAGAATAGGATATTTTAAGATAGTATATTCATTGATTTTTAATTTGGATGAGTATTTATTATTATTATTTTTTACGAAATACGCTGGATGACGTCACAATGAGACAGCCACGTACCATTGCCTAGAAAAATTCAGGTCGTACATATCATAATCTGTGGCATTACAATTTGACAATAATTCAAGCACGGCTTAGGGTCCTAAATGAACCATGACAAATAGTTTTATTTATTTCTCTTCTTTTAGCTTCGATTATTTCTATGTTTGTTTAATGGTGTGATAGATAATAGATATTTTTTATTAAAATTTGATATTTTAATTCTTTTGTATTTACTTGTAACGACATAATTTAATAATTTAATTTGTTAAAATACATTGGAAATACTCGTATACATTTCGGACTTTACGATAAATGACAACTGTTTAAAGCCGGGTGCGCATCATGTGATTAAAGTTCTATCTTTGTCACTCTTTGTTTAATTTGCTTAAGAGTGTGACATTGCAGGGGTCAAATGAGGGTCATTACTTAAATTTTGTTTATTTAATTAAGGTTATCACATTTTTGGAATCTGATTTCGGAAAACGCTTCACAAAGCCTATGTCTCCAAATGGTTTTCGATTTATTATATGTTGTCCAAAATTGGGACATCCCAATTGGGCCCAGAAGATAGGCAGCTATTTCCGTCAACATTTGAGCATGCCCGGTCAACGCGGAAACGCTGCCTGTCTGCTGGGAACTATAGCGTCGACTGAAATTTTAAAGATATTTTTTGTCTTTGAATAGTTATTTACGATATTTTTTGAGTCTTTTTGGTCTTTTGGGGACGACCAGATGGCCTAGTGGTTAGAGAACCTGACTACGAAGCTTGAGGTCCCGGGTTCAATTCCCGTGTCGGGGCAGAGATATTTGTATGAAAAATACGAATGTTTGTTCTCGGGTCTTGGGTGTTTAATATGTATTTAAGTATGTATCTATCTATATAATTCTATTTATCCGTTGCTTAGTACCCATAACACAAACTTTGCTAAGCTTACTTTGGGACTAGGTCAATTGGTGTGAATTGTCCCGTGATATATTTATATAATATATATTTTGTATTTTTTATTTCAACTCCAATTTTGTTACTTTTACGGTCATCTCGTGAAATGCAACGAAAACACACACAACAATGAATTTGAAGTTGAAATAAAAAAAATATAAAAGACTAAAAACCAATCTTAATTTTGAGTGCTTACTAGCGACATCTCTTGTCCGGGTGAGCGGTTAGTTGCGAAAAAATGTTGACGTCTCTCGATGAGGGCTAAAACATAGATGTCGCTAGTGTCACTGCTTAAGTGACTAGGAAAAAAAGCAGGCCGAAATGTGTGGTGCATGGAAGAAATTTGTATCTAGACTCCCGTCCAGTGGTGGTGTAAAGATATGGCACGCAGCACGGAATGCTCCTCAACATTCAATTCCCAGCGCTGGTCTCTTTTTCTGGGTTTTTTCTGTGCATCCATGTTTCAGTTTGTATTTTCGTTATTTACGATATTTTTAATGTAACGGTTCTTTTGACAATAAAATCATCTTAAATGAAACGATAATACAATACTTATGGGAAAAATCATTTAAATGAAATTCTATCAAAATGTTTTCTGTTAATCAACGTACAACTCATTTGAAGACATGTCTATAATTAATACAAGCGATATCTTTCCAAAGTTTACTTATACTTACCGAAAACGTTAGCTTGTGGTGGATAGTTCTTGGATCCCAACTGCAACGTAGCCAAAGCCGCCAAGAGTAGCTGCAAGTATCTGAACACTGGTCCTATTACTTGTACTTCTGCCACCGATATTGAGTGTACCAAGCTCATGTTTCACTCTTTACATGCATTTGTTTAAAGTGAACAGCTAGATCAGCAGTTCTTAATTGGCTGGCGACCCAAAGTGTAAATGTAGTAGTGCGCGACCCTAGAATACCGCTAAAATTGACGTCAAAGTAAAATATTAAAAATATCAAAAATATTTTCTTTATGATAATGCTTTAATCAGAAAATTTCCGCGATCCATCTTAATACCGGTCGTGACCCAAATTTGAATCGCCATCCAGCGTTAAGAAACGCTGAGCTACTTGACCGCCGCCGCTTATACAACAGTTCTATTTATTAACTAGTTAATTATTTACTCCGTGAATTTTTTGCGTAGTCTAATTCTGAACTGAGAAACCAGAATGCGCTGTAGGACAACAGAATACACAAAGTAATAAACCTTCTATTTCTTCATGTGGCAAAACACGAGTAAGTTTATTATTTATCATTACAGTAATCGTGAGTCACGAATAATGAATATGGTGTAAAACAGACGATAATTACTCAAACATGATTTTTTATTACACGACTGCCCAAATTAGGGTTGTTTTTCGAGTGTAGTTAGGTATTTATGTACCTACCAAACTGCGATGTATTCAACAGTTGAAATGTTAATTCACATGTAGATATTTCAGACGTACAGATCTACATACGAGTACATAGCGTGAAGGAGTAAAACACACACACAACACACACACACACACACACACACACACACACATGCTCACAAACTTACGCATTAGCATGGACATATGATTATTTATTTACATTATTTTGGCATCATAAGTAATAGTTACAGTTTTTTAAAACCTTTTACAATAAAAAGACTCGTCAAGATTGTTCCTTTTTCTAATGCTAAAATAAACGAAGTATACATATTTGTTGACTTAAGTATACCGTGATAAATTTACATTACATAGGTAGTAAACACCGCATTTTTCTTAAAAATAAACAAACTTCAGATACATACGAAATACGAATACATTCAACATCTTCAATGACGTGAAAGCTACTCTAAAAACAATCTTATTTTCCAATAATGGTGGCGCCACAGTCTTTACATTGCAACGAGTTTAATATGATAAAAAACTAGTTCCAAATTTCGCCACGAGCTTAGTAGGCTTGGTTGCTACCTACATACTGCCAACCTACAGAATAAACACTCTTTGATTTGATACGTGCTGGATCTCTATAAAGCGGCACATACATGAGCGATTTTCAGGGATCCTTTTCATTTTGTGCTTTTTAGATTTCTGTAGCCAAGGTACCTAAACGAAACCGTTATAGTTTGGGCATGCTCGTCTGTCCGTCCGTCTAGCTGGGGCTTATATTAAAAGAAAACCGGCCAAGAGCGTGTCGGACAAGCCCGAAATAGGGTTCCGTACCCATTAGGAAAAAATTAAGTAATATTTTTTTCTAAGTATTTCGTATTTTATGCGGAATCTTCCATAGTTTAGGTATATTTTATACCTTAGGCTGATATTTACTCTTAAACTACTAATAATTCTCAAGCAAACTTAACGGTTATAGTTTTCCTTGAAAGTTTGATATACTTACTATCATCCTGAATTTTAAGATTGTTTGTTTTTTGGAATCTTTTTGTATTTTTTATTTCAATTCCAAATTTTTACTTTTACGGTCATCCCGTAAAACATAAATTGAAAATACAAGCTGAAATATAGATGCACAGAAAAAACAGAAAAATAAGACCCCACCACCACCACCACCACCAGTGACCATCAGTGGTGTAGCGGTATAGCACGCTGGTCTTATTTTTCTGTTTTTTCTGTGCATTTCAGTTTGTATTTTGAATCCTGAATTTTTTCAAATTTTTCCTCTCGCCAGTTTAGATTTTAGAGGGGGGGAGGGGGACGCCCGAATTTAAAATTAAATAATGAAAATTTGCACTTTAAAGTTGAATATTTCGCAAACAAATCACTGAATTGAAATATCGTCTTAGCAAACCCCTAATGGTTTTAAAATACCTATCCAACGATACCCTACACTATAGTGTTGGATGAGAAAAAAAAACCGCCCCCACTTTACGTCTATGGGAGGTACCCTAAAAAAAAGTTTTTTAAATTTTTTATTGTATTATTTTGTCGGCATAGTTTACATATATATCCTTGCAAAATTACAGCTTTCTAGCATTGAAAGTCCCTGAGCAAAGCCGCGGACGGACGGACAGACATGACGAAACTATAAGGGTTCCGTTATTGCCATTTTGGCTCCGGAACCCTAAAAAGTCGGCTCTCTATTAATCCTACTAATATTAACCTACTAATCCTATCCTATATAACAATAAAAATGCGAAAGTTTGTGAATTTGTGAGTGAGTATGTTTGTTACTCCATCACGCTGAAACGGCTGGACGGATTTGGATGAAATTTGATATGTAAATAGCTTGACATCTAAAATAAAATATAGGCTACTTTTTATTCCGATATTCCCACGAGATAGGGATACAATCTCGAATCTCGAATCTTAGAGTCATGAAATTTTTAATTTTCGGGAATTATCACGGGAATTTTTAAAAATACCGAAATTTCAATTCAGCTGCTGGTTCTAATGATTTACGTGTGCGAAGCCGCAGGTAAACATTAGTACATAATAAACTACTTGATCTTACAAGCGACATGATAATCCACAAATTAAATGTCATTATTTTACAAATTTTGACATCAAACAGTGACTGTTAATTTTTGTTTGGTTACATTGTAGGTACCTCTAACAGCAAAAAATGTTCCAATTTTTAAAGGTTGGTTGCAAACCTTCGCATTTTTGAGTATTTTTTTAAGCGTACGTAGAACAACGAATTTAAAATGGGGGTGTTAAAATATCTGAAACATTCTACCAGCCCATGGACATCCATAACATAAGCTGAGTTACGCGTTGCCGGCCCTTTGAGAAATGGTAGGCTCGTTTTTCGAAGATCTCTAAGTTGTACCAGTCCGGTAATACTGGCGCTGCACGCTGATTCCAAAGTTTCACAGCACGTTACAAAAAGTTCCACAAGAAACGAACTGTAGTAGACTGCCAGCTATTGAGCTTTTTAAACAAAAAAAGAGATATAAAGGTCTTTACCCACTACATCGTATCACATCATCACCGTAATACGAACATGTTAGGGCATACATGGCACGCGACGGCGACGGTTGTTTACAAAACGTGGCAGTATGCATAGTCTCATACTTTTCAATACATATAATATATTTTTGCCTGACACGTTGGTATTACGATCACGGCACGATACGGTGTAGTGGGCAGCGACCTTAAACAAGCTAATAGTCCAATACCTAGGTGTTGCATTATTAAATACGCTACTAAAACTTTGCTGAGCGGGAATAATTCAGGCGCTACCCTCGTCCTCGTCGTCCGGAGATGGCTGTAAAATTTAGTTTAGTATTAGATTAACTTACTTTGGGTGTATAAATAAATAAAGGGCTAGTGGGGATAGATGAAAAAAAAAGAAAAAAAGGAATACTGTTAAAACTTAACTTAAGCTGACCATATTTTAATTTAATGCTTAATTTATTTTCAGGCTCTTAAGAGCGTTTTTTACCTGCTGAGCTGGCAACGTTGCATTTTTGTTAGTTTTTCTGGATTATTCCATAAAAATTTAATGAAAATTAAAAATGTGGTCTGATAGAACTGTTCTTAATACTTCCATCCCAGCCTATATACGTCCCACTGCTGGGCACAGGCCTCCTCTCAGAACAAGAGGGCTTGAGCCATAGTTCCCACGCGGGCCTAGTGCGGATTGGGAACTTCACACGCACCATTGAATTGCTTCGCAGGTTTGTACAGGTTTCCTCACGATGTTTTCCTTCACCGCAAAGCTCGTGGTAAATTTCAAATGTAATTTCGCACATGAATTTCGAAAAATTCAGAGGTGCGAGCCGGGGTGTGAACCCACGACCCTCTGCTTGAGAGGCGATAGGTCAAACCACTAGGCCACTAGGGCTTACTTCTTCTTCATGTTCTTAATACTTATATAAGTTAATGTGCCTCCTGTAATAATTAATTCAATGTTTATGGAATAATCGAGAAAAACTACCAAAAATGCAACGTTGCCAACTCAGCAGCTATAAACGCTCTTAATCCATTTTAAACTAACCACTTTCCAAATATCCCCAATGGGGTATTATATATTGTTATTTATGTCCTCAAGTTTTATATTTCTTACAGTATGAAACAGCAGTCACTTCTCTTTATAACACGATTAAGCAGACGTTTTCAACCGGTGTGCCGCGTATACTTTCAGGTGTGTCGCGATAGCCGCGAAGTGAATGCTGTATTGATATCATGAAAAGCTATTTGTATGAGAAAATAGTACGAAAACAACTGACGCGTGGCGTGTGCGATTCGTACTTATAGGTTGTCAACGAGACCCTGTTAATAAGCCTCCGCTTTCCATTGTGTTAGGTGTACATACAATGAGTACACTATACGGAACCCTCTACGCGCCAGTCCGACTCGCACTTGGCTATTTTTCAGTGGTGTGCCGTGAAACATTGATGAACGAAAAGTGTGCCGTTAAAATCAAAAGGTTGAAAACCGCAGGCGCCGCAGGCAGAAAAAATGTTCTTAATTTTTTGCCAACCTAACCTAACATTCGTTTGTCTTTATCTGAAATTTTGACATTTGATTTGGTCAGACACAGATAAAAATTACATCCACGTACACACAGATAAATTACGGCGCACTTAAAGCAATAGGCGGTATCTGACAAACAAACATTAGGATTATTTAATAATAACAGTAATTCTTTATTACGAAGTATGAGTGCATGGCTCCATAAATACACTTACATGCACCGGTCGTTGACAGACTTACGTCGTTTATATAGGACTTGTACTGTACTACTAACCCTTAGTCTATAAGAGTGACTGTATCTACTAACAAAGCTATGGATTTTGAATCTGAAATAAAAATTATTATTATTATTATTATTATTATAAATACTATACCATCATCGTGTAGCTTAAAACATTCTGCATTAGCTGGCATAAATAACTAAAAATTGCCTAGACAGAGCAGCATACTCTTTATAAATAAAAGAGCAAGAGAATAGAGAATTGTGAGTCTATTAGTTCACCATCAGAAGCATACCTACTTAAAATGAGGTGACTTGAATGCATTTTAAATAATATAGATAGAAGTTTTTCCCAACAGAGATGTACTTAAAATCTGCTCAGCAGAGTCAGACGTCTAAGGAAAAAAAACCTGAATTCCACCCGTGAATGGGTAGCCCAAGCAATCGTGTTTATGCTCTCCAGTGACCGGCGGCAACAAACGAGTCGGTTCGTATCGGTCCAACCCACGCCGGCGATATCAGGCGATCTGAACTGAGATTAAAACTTTTATTTTCAACATAACACTTAAAACTAGGTACACTCTATCGAAGTATACATAGGTAGGTATTAATAAAGGCCAAGATTAACCTAATAAAGTTAGCTAAACTGCAAAAACAAAAAATAAAACAAACATCTTAAAATATGTATGTCAATTAGTGGAATATGAGACATGTGTATTGGTAGTTAAAAAAGGCGCTGACTCAGCATAAAACTGAGACTTAAGCTCTGTTTATTTCCGAACACTCATACTTATTATTAACTACTGCTCTTTATAAGTTGTTACGCTTTTGTCAGTGTGGACCTACATAGCGATTTTATTTAGGAAAATTTCTATAAAAGTTATACGTGCGTTTTTAAGGTTCTGCAGGCAACCTGCCTTGCATATTATGGAATTTTTTCTCCAGACGGATGTTATGCTTCTGGATTAATTTTAGAGCACCGTGGTCTGGGCGACAATATTGCACAGAAGAAAGAAGAAGTTGGGGTAAAAATCTCGATATAAAAAGCGAGCAAGTGAGACAGAAGATGATTGCAAGGAAGATTTGGTATCATTTTCTCTATTAGTACACTCGAGGCGGGCAGTCTTTCATAATTTACGTTCCCAGCAGCCAATACCCCAACTGTCAGTTTGTATACGAAGGCAGTGTATCAGAAACGCTACAGCAAATTGTATTTTTTCCTCCGCTGAACTGTGAGCCGAACGTTCAGAGGGTGATTCGTATTCTGCTCACATCGCAAACACTGGATCCTGATTTGAACCAGGCTTATTAACTCATATTCACGTATTGTGGCGTCTTACCTTTATGTTGTAAGTTTGAAGAAGTCACTGAGGGAACATTGAATAATGATGAGTTATTATTTAGCGTATAAATTCAAACGTTTCGAGCCCTAAAATCGAGAAATAGGCTGAATCCGTCGATATCGGAAACAAAGTTATGCAATGGAAGTGGATTTAAATATTTGTCTGCGACTCATGGAGTTCCTCATATTTCTGAGTGTACGTAAATACAAGTGGTAATTTTTCTCGGCTGAAATAAAATTCATATTCCATTTTCGACAATATTCAGGATGGTTAATTTTCCTTGATATTATTTATTCAATATAACAAATTCATGAATTCCTATCCTACAATATTGTGTACAATAAATACTATCTAACATCCAAGACTAAAACTATTTATAAACTAAACGTCATCCAAATTTTCTGCCCCAGGCATTGGACCCCAAGACACTGGCAGCATTACCTCTCTGAACTGTTATTCCTAATCTTTGCGAGAGGTAAGTGCCAGCCCTGGGGTCACCTGAGGCCAAAACCAGACTAGTAGATAAGTCCTTGATAAATTTTTTTGTGTCTTCCGACCATGGACCATTTTTTCAAGTTGTAATTTTTCTGCTCTAACGTATAATTTCGAGTTGTCCATTTTCCATTTGCTCCAAATGACAGTAAACCGGAATAACGTCAAACAATATTAATCTCATTCGCAGTCTAATATTCGTAGCGCTACGCGCATGCTACGCCGTAGAGGCGCTACGGACGTGGAGCTACGACACAGTCGAAATAAAACTCATCGACAGGGTTCGGAATTATCGTGGCATTCTTGAATTATCATAGTGAGAACTCACTTATTGACTTTAAATGTAAATTCTAAATCGCTACAATCAAAACAATCAATCATGTCAGCCGAAAGACGTCCACTGCTGGACATAGGCCTCCCCCAAGGCTCTCCACTCAGACCGGTCTTGTGCTTTCCGCATCCACCGCGATCCCGCGATCTTAACCAAGTCGTCGCTCCATCTTGTTGGAGGCCTACCGTCAGCTCAAAAATCAATATCATGGGACAATCGACCCCAATTGATCTAGTCCCAAGATAAGCAAAGCCTGTACTGAGGGCACAAAGCAATGGTTAAACATACTTATATAGATAAATACATACTCTATGATTAATACAAACAGATTTTATAACTTTTATTTTATACACTTAGCAAAGGTATCCAATTTTAGTAAATCTGGCTCATGTCCATTTCATAAATTACCTAATTCAAATTTAGACCAAGTATTATGTTTTATGTCCAAAGGTAAATTAAATTACTTACCGCAAAAAAGTTTAAGTATAGTTTATAGTAAATTAATACATTTTATGTTTAATTTTGTACAATCATGTCTTCTTTTTTCCATTAAACATATATGTTTAGTTCAACAAGCATGCCTAATTATTTAAGTGGAACCGTTATGTAATTAAAAACGCTTCTTGATACATTACACGATACGATAACGATGCGATTAAGAACACGATATATTAAACTTGCTAAATTATTTCTACCTAGCTAGTCTAGCTAGCCAGGGCTAGTTGAATGGTGTCAAGTGTCCTATGATATCTAATACCTTTAAACGAGCCATATACATAAATAAATATATATATTTGGGATTTCGGATACGGATCCAATGATTTCTATGAATTTTGGTATGTAGGCGTTTTTGGGGATGAAAAATCGATCTAGCTTGGTCTTATCTTTGGGAAAACGCTGATACCGAGTTTCAGCCCGAGCAAAGCTCGGTCGCCCTGGTACTTTATCTATTACTAGCTGTCCGCGAAGAATTCAATTATCGCACTCCCGCGAGAACTTTAGTTTTCCGGAAAAAGAACCATAGACCTTTTCAGGGTCTTAAACTATCTCTTTACTAAATTTCATCTCGATCCTCTGAGTATCTACTTTAACATACTTAATTTCGTATTTATATAAGTAGGGATATTTATTGAATAAGCTGGCAAGCTGAATCTTATTGACAGACAGACAGACGCCGGTGGCCATACATGAAATGAGCTGAGGTCATTGCTACCCGCCGCGTATTCTGGACACACACAAAACAATAATACATATGTATGCGTATGTTTGCTGTATGTGTATCAAAGAATGTTGTAAGGCGATAAGCTCTACCCTAATTTGACCTGTTGTACATTTTGCGTAAGAAAACGAATGTTTGTTGTACAAATAAACATTCTACGAATGAATGATATATTGTAATATTGATTATAGAATTTATTGTGAAGTTTTATCAGAAAATATAATGTTTAGAGACGGTTTATTGAATATTATTTAATTCAGATGTCGAGATTTTTTTTTCTTTGGTTTCGAAAGATTGATAAAAGATTTTTTTTTGACTTTTTAAGGTTTTTTTTAATTAACTTTAAGATTTTTTTCGTCAAGACAGTCCTGTAACCCGCATATAAGCGCTGTTAATATGACAACATGTTATAGAAGGCCATAAGGGTGTGAGGGCACGAGCGCCGCCTGAATACCAATGCGCTGTTACGACACTGACCTTGTGTGACACTAGCCTTACACTTCCAAAGAGGTCATTAGGATATTTTTTACTCGACTGCCTGATGGGGGGTTATATTTTTCTAGCGTATGTATCTTCCGTGGTAGGTATGTATTGTATTGCATTTTACTACTCTTTATTTTACGTGAAACATATAAATAAAAGTAATCCTTGAAAGATCGATGTAGAAAAAGCGTTTTTTACTATTTGACTTGTTTTGACATTGGAAATGTCTTTTCGTTTGCTCCAGTGTAGGCTCCGATTTCACGAAAAAGTGTGATCCCCTTATATATCGGAGAGTTGTGAAGATATGATATTCAAAAAAGGCTCAAAAGACGCGTATTCACAAGAGCTGTAAGGTGCAAAAAGAATTATTCGAAAAAGCCAAAAACGAAAAAAGGAATGGGCGAAATAGCGAAAAAAAATTTTGGTGCTCGATATTTTGGAAACGATTAATGATATCAAAAATTTTAGAAAAAATCCTCAGGATAGTCAGCTACAATTTGAGCTTTAAACAAAGACGGTCGGGTTAAGGGTTTGCCCTGTAGCCTAGTTAACCTTTTTAAAAAAAGTCAAAAGTCAGAATGAGAATAAAATAATTATCATTAAACGTTGTAGTTTTATTTTGTAACGTTTTCCTGATCCCGACTTTCTCGTCGCTCAGCGACAATATTTTTTCAAATTCCGTAGATTAATTTCCAATGTGCTCGATACTATTTTTTTTAAATAATTTATTGAATCAGGCGTTACTTTGCGGAGGTCCATATCAATAAACTAAAATAATTTCCTTGCTCACCCGCAATTAATGTGGCAAGGGGTTTCGTCTCGATGTTTTAGAATGCATGGAGATAATTAGATACAACAGTATGGGGTCTATTATTAATGAGCAGGTACATTTAGTTTCATCTCCCTTGCTACGGCTTGGATCTAATTTCAGCAATGGTAGTTAATAAAACATGCCTTGACAGTAAATAAATAAAAATCAAGGTAGTTTTAAAGGACGGTTAAAAATATTTATTAATAATTTGTGGGTAGTTTTGTTTTGTTTCATAAAACGTATGTGGGTACTTGGGGAGTTACAGTGACAAGTTAGAACGGTGGTTGTGGTTTGTTAGTCTAACAACTGGTAGCATGGTGTACGGTTGTGTCACTCTGAAGATGAGCTCTGTTTGAGTTCGAAACGCGTCAGTGTAGTGTGGTGGTGGTGATAGATGGGTTTGTGTGATTTGTGTGTGTTCTTACAGTGTGGAGGTGGAGGAACTGCATGAACACGCATATTTTGCATAAGCTTAGCTATCGTCAGGTCGCGGGTGAGCAAGGAAATTATTTTAGTTCATTAGTATTTTTTTTCTTTTTAGTTTTAGCGTAGACTCGTGGTAAATTTCTAATGAAATTTTGTATATAGCCGTGGTAGCCTAGTAAAAATTCACTAAAATATTACATATATTAAATTGTTGCCGTCCTCAAGAAGTTTCCGTCGAATATAATAGTTATGAAAAAAAAAAGCAAAATTACATTAGAATACTACTTTTAGTCATACTCTATGTTTTTGGCATTTCCGAAAGTTAGAAATGGAAAACTTTATTATATAACTATCGCTGCAGCGGGAACTTGGGACTGACCGAATTCCAAACTTGGAAGTTTCCTCAAATTGTGTCCATCCTATTGGGAACGGAATTTGGGTACAGCATTGCGAGGATTTCATCGCATTTTCAACTCACTCTTAACATCATTATCTCAGTAATTTCGGCCAATATACGTCCCATTGCAGGGAAAAAGCCTTTCCGATTGAGAGGGCTTGGGGCGTAGTTCCCACGCATGCCCAGTGCGGATTGGGAACTTCGCACACACCATTGAATCTCTTTACAGGTGTGTGCTGGTTTCCTTGTGTTTTGCTTCACCGTGAAGCTTATTTATTTGTTTATAAACGAATGAAAATTTACAGCATTCCAGTTTATACAAATGATGCGCTGTACATTTAAAAACATGAAAATCACATGTAATATACACAAAAAGAAAATAACAAGGAGAAAAAAGTTATTGAGGGATTTTCATCCTTGCTAGCGACGCTTTATGCTTATGATGAAAATCGAATGTAATTTCGCATGTGAATTCCAAAAAACTCAGAGGTGCAAGCCCAGACTCGAAGCCACGACCCTCTGCTTGAGAAACCACAGGTTAAACCACTACGATACCATAGTTTTTTACCCAACTCATTGTAATGTGTGGTTTAATTTTTTTTCACACCTCTCCTTCAGAAAAGTAACTTTTCCTCCCTGACGAGAGGGAGCAAAGTGCAAGTTTTCTGTTCAAGGGTTTTCTAAGTGTTTTATTGCAAATGCCATTTTTTTGAAGTTGATAATTGTTAAGTCACACCATTTTCTATGCCGGTTGTTCTTTATAATAATATTATGATTTTTTTTCAAGTTTATTAATGCTCGTTGTGAAAAGTTGTATGAGCCACTCGGGAGCAAAATTATTTTCATCTTGGGCGTTAACACTTGAATCCCTCATTACGCTCAGGATTCTTTTGTAGAATCCTTCGCTACATTCTGGATTCAATGTACGCCCTCGCCGTAAATACACCATTTTGCTCCCTTGTGACACAAATAACTATTTTCTAACTGGCTTCTCGATGAGAAATATACCGGTAAGATTGAAAACAGCAACGTATTTTGTTCGTTCCACTTGAACACCATTTTGCCGCGTCGTTTGACGTGACGTTCTTCTGCTACAGGGTTCGAGACACAATAGCCGAATCCGAGTGAACATTCTCTCTGTCTTCAGACTGTTCATTTTTCGTTCATTCGGAGTGGGATGCCGGATGGATGGATCGGTTCATTAATGAATTCACTCGGCACTTTAGTTTCACTTTGTGTTTACCTAGACGTATCATTTCGGGTGAAAGATACCGAATGAAAGACAGAAATTAACGAAAAATGAACCCCCTTAACCTTTTCACAATAAATACCACAGTGACTTTCTTTCCTTCATGAGCATAATTGCTTAGTGATAAAAGTTTGCACTACTTACTTACAGTGGAAAACAAATAGACAATAGATAATTAATGATGACCTATGACCTCTCAAGCAGAGGATCGTGGGTTCGAGCCCAAACTCGCACCTTTAAGTTTTTAGAAATTAATGTGCAAATAACATTTTAAATTTACCACGAGCTTTACGCGAAAACGACAAACAATAATTAAGCCACCAATTTAATTACTCAGATGATTAAAGTACCAAAAATGACTCATAATCGAGGGAAGGGCAGCCTTGAATTGTAAACAGTAATTAAATATAATTGCTGCTAGGAATTTGTATACAAGGTCTCTAAGGAGCAATAATGGTGGTTTAACTACCTTTTACTGGCAATGTCTATAGTTCTTCGGGTAGCGCCCTGGGATGGGAGAGATTAACAATTTAGGTAGTGAATATTATTTAATATCACACATATACAAAGCACTAATGAAAGCACTAATGAAGGGTAAACTTCCACTAGCCTTAAAACGCAAGCTCGTTGACATGTGCATCCTGCCCATCCTAACCTACGGTGCTCAGACCTGGCCTTTGACTGAGGCCCAGAACTCCAAACTCAAGGTTTGCCAGCGGGCTATGGAGCGCAGTATCCTAGGTGTTCGAAGAGCCGATAGAATAAGGAACACTGAACTGCGCTCAAAAACCCGAATTGTTGATGTGGGGACGAAAACCGCCAAACTCAAGTGGGACTGGGCAGGACATGTCTGCCGGATGCATCCGGATCGTTTGGCCAAAATCACCACTGATTGGGTTTTGGGCACCGAAGTAGAGGCAGGCCTAAAAGAAGGTGGCGGGACGATTTGGGGCGATTCCAGCCGGACTGGCAACATTTTGCCGAAGCCAGAGACGAGTGGAAGGAGAAAGGGGAGGCCTTTGCCCAGCAGTGGGACACTATATTATTATAGGCTATTAAAAATAAAACACACATATATGTTATAGAAAAGTTCAGAAGGTGGGCTAACCAAGCGGGAGTCGGGGCGCGTTGGTAGGCGCGTGGCAAGTAAGGTGGTTGTGTACCGACTGCCGTCCGTGGGCCGCGGGCCCCGCGTGGTTAGCTAAAATGCTGATCACACAATATGTGGCAGGGGTGTCGCCACAGTGGTATGGCGGTATGGTAAGTTTTAGATTTTAATCCATTGAATTTTTTTTTCTAAATGGTATAGATAAGATATGAAGGCAGTTTCTGCACGTACGAAATTTTAAATCGCGTTGTTGGTTTTGTACAGTCAACGTCATAAATAAGTGATCACTTTTGTACCTTGTCACTTTAACGTCATGTTTGCAAAGCCATACGAAATCGTGTAACGACTGAACCGTCTGAACTAATAAGCCAAATGGAAACCACGCCCTTGTGATATAGAGCTTTCAAGTTAGCTTAGAAATTGTGCGGGGAATGGTGTGGCGAAATTATTAGCGTAATTAGTATTTGTTTGGCTTGGCTCGCGAGTTATGCTTGAGTGTAATATGTACTTGTTAAGAAACTTCAGTCGCCACACTCAGATATCTCCACCAATTCCACCATCATCGTTATATCAGCCTTAAGTCCACTGTTGGACAGTGGGTCAGGAAATAAACAGCCGTGGCTGTCAGTTTTATATATATGTAGTAGCCCCCGTGTCAACACAGTTCCTTTGTAGGTCAACACCAATCGGCATGCAGTGACCTCGATTATTCCACTCGGAGGTAGAATGACCTGCCCAAGTACAGACAACAACATAAAATCTAAACTTACCAGCGGAGTGGCGAGAAATTTTCCAATATTTAAAAAGATGTGAGATCTTAATTTATCCTAGCTCTTAGCTTATTAATTATGCATGTTTATAATATGGTAAAACAACAATAGACCAGATAGGGAGATGTGGAGGTTACTGACGCGTTTCGAACTTAACCAGAGCTCCTCTTCAGAGCAATACAACCGTTGACCATGCTACCAAATGTTCAATGTAGTGAGGTGGTGGTGATAGATGGGTTTGTGTGATTTGTGTGTGTTCTTACAGTGTGGAGTTGGAGGAACTGCATGAACACACATTTCTTGACACACACGCTTGAAATTTATCAGAAATTGTAAAAAAAATATTTTAGGCAATTTAACATCATCATCCCAGCCTATATACGTCCCACTGCTGGGCACAGCCTCCTCTCAGAATGAGAGGGCTTGGGCAGTAGCTCCCACGCGGGCCCAGTGCGGATTGGGGACTTCACACACACCGCTGAATTGCTTCGCAGGTTTGTGCAGGTTTCCTCACGATGTTTTCCTTCACCGTAGAGCTCGTGGCAAATTTCATATGGAATTCCGCACATGAATTTCGAAAAACACAGAGGTGCGAGCTGGGGTTTGAACCCGCGATCCTCTGCTTGAGAGGCCATAGGTCAAACCACTCGGCCACCACGGCAATTTAACATACCTTATTGTAAGACCGGAAGATTGAGGAGAAGTTGTGGTTTGTAGTTTTACTTAAGTTTAGTTGAGCACAAAAATCACAGTTTCACGTAAAAGTTATTAAAGTTTATTGTAAAAGGTAACAAATTAAAGTAAAGTGCTTGGCTGTGACCGATCGCGGACAGTGTTAATTGTCAACTCATTCGAACCGTGTCCGATGCGTAAAAGTAGGTCGCAAAGTTAGCAATATTCTGTACTATGTCGATCGTACGCTTATAAATATAGATAAATTGGTAAGAATGAAAAGAGATGTATTGAGTATCATAGGGGAGCACTAATAAGGGTTTTTTTAAAATCTTACGGCGTAGGGAATTGATCCATTTACTTATTGTATGGCTAACTTAATTATCACTTTAAAGTATCTCTATCAGACAACCTTTAGTTGTAACCCGAGATTAAAGCCGACGACACAGTTAGTCTTAATCATTCTTCATATAATACTAAGAGTGAAAGTTTGTGGGTGTATGAGTGTACGTGTGTGTGTGCGTAGTTACTCTTCCACTTTAAAACAGCCAAGGAAGCTCATTTCTAGGGTTCTGGAAACAAAATGGCAAAAACGGAACCCTTATAGTTTCGCCATGTCTATCTGTCTGTCTGTCCGTCCGCGGCTCTGCTCAGGGACTATCAATGCTAGAAAGCTGTAATTTTGCACGGATATATATGTAAACTATGTCGACAAAATAGTACAATAAAAAAATAAAAAAGTTTTTTTTTAGGTTAGACGTAAAGTGGGGGTGATTTTTTTTTCTCATCCAACCCTATTGTGTGGAGTATAGTTGGATAGGTCTTTTAAAACCATTAGGGATTTGCTAAGACGATTATTCGATTCAGTGATATGTATATCAAACTTTCAAGGAAAACTATAACGGCTAAGTTTTCTTCGAGAGTTATTAGTAGTTTAAGAGTAAAGAGCAGCCTAAGGTATAAAATATACCTAAACTTGGAAGATTCCGTATAAAATACGAAATCCTTAGAAAAATATTACTTAATTTTTTCGTAATGGCTATGGAACCCTATTTTGGGCGTGTCCGACACGCTCTTGGCCGGTTTTTTATCAAGTCTATTATTTAGAGCGTAAGAGATTATGTTGATTTTTATGTGATTTTTTTTTCCGTACATACCTATAAATGTATTTGGTGCTGACTGTCTTTCGCAGGTCCAGTGGTCGTAATCTGTATTGAGCTATTATACTTTAGAAGATAAATTTAATGGTGAATGGTATAAAAGCATTTTAGGACGCAATACTTAAGAAAATTTCGATAAGGTGCACAAATAATTACAGTACAGTTATGTAACTAGTTTTCATGGTTTAATTAAACTACTTTCATAACATGCAGTTAGCGTGGAGTAAACTTTTCAATAGGCAAATAGTCTTTGTTTTTGATCGTACTTGCCGTTGTATCCGGTAAATTTACTTTTGAAACCAGCTCAAACTAGTCATTTCTTAAACCCACTCAATTATCTTCTTGTAATTCGATTGTCCAACGAGTCCTTACAGGAAAGCAATGTAAATAGAATAACGGAAAGTGCCAGTAGCTACAACTTTACTAGATAGAGTGACGTGGTGTGGGGATAAATTCAATTCCTGCATCTATGTTACTTTACACAGCCACGCGTGAAAGAGAGGTCAATACAGGATCCTTCAGAAGTGCGAAATGTTTGTGTGTTGATTTTGAGTCTTAGGATGAGGTGGCGAGGTTGGTTTTACACTGAGCGGTAAGGGAGTTAAGGTGGTCCGGTTCTGAGGGGACGCTATGTCCTTTTCACCCTGTTGGTACGTTGGGTTGGTAATCAGTCGCGATCAAACCGTCCCAAGCGTCGCCCGCTTGACTAAACCGACAAATATACAAAAATATATTTTAATAACAACTACAAATTTTGAACAGCGAAATAGTTTTTGTACTTATTCAAATTTAATTAGTGTTTTCCTATTTACAATACTTAATAAAGTGTACTGGTGTTGATAGATAATAAACTATTTTTTTTGTTGACGGCTAAGAAATCAACAAAAATAAACATGAAGACGTCGTCTTTTTCACTACGCGTGATGCGAAGGGTGAGTGACAACTGTAGCTCTAAATTGTTTATAGAGAGGGAGTTGTTAATTTGTGGACGCATCTACAGGGTGTAACAGGTTGCCGCTCAGGTGGTGGATGCCACAGGTTGGGGGGGCATCGGGTGGTATTGATGCTTCCGCGCGACCACACCCTGGCGTACTTCGGAACATCTGCTGTTTGACCCTCTGTATCAGATACTGAAAGCAAGATCAGATTAGGTAGTTCACGTTTATGTTAAAACAACGCATAATAACAGTTTAGTTTATTGAAGAATTCCATTAGAATGTTTTAAACTTTCGTGATTTTCACTCATAATTAAATGCCAAAACGGGAGTATCACGCCAAATATTACACCCTTCACTTCAGTCTTCTCGTGACTACGGCTAATATCGAGGTAAATATTACTCGTGTGTTTACCGTGATAAGTCCCGTTATGATATTTAATTAATATTTCCATTTTTTTTCTAAAGTCATTATGGAACGTTATTTTAAACGAGAGTTTAATAAATAAAATAAAATGGCGAAAGGTAAACTTAGGGCAAATTTCGACTAATTTTGAACTTTTCGGAAAACCTTCACGTATGAAATATAACGAGATTTTGACGTTAAAATAAGTCATAAAATTATGTCTAGCTGTCATTTAGTTGAACATATTTTAAGGTAATACTATATCCTTTTTATTACTTTTCTACTTGAGTGTTTAATTACTTTACGCTTCCATGCTTAAAGTACTGGACTGATCGTGATGAAATTTTGTATGTACCTACGCTCGGTTCCCTAATTTATGTACGAGTATTCAGTTTTTCATATTAGTTGCACAGAAAAGTGGATACTTATTTTAATGCACCGACTAGGGTACATAGGTAGTTTCAGATCATGAGAAGGATACAAGACAGTTATTATTTTTATAATTTTAACTATTATATCCCAAAATAATTGAAATTTTACTGAAAACATTCAAAACATTTTCAAGATTGTGTTAATGTAAAATTGGTTTATGTTGGTTTCCTTGAGATACAGACAAGCAGAAGTTATCCTATATAACAGCTTCATAGATACACAAGTAGTAACTTCAACTATAAATGAACTTAATACAATTACTTTGCTCACTCGCGACTTTACGATAGCTTCGTCTATGCAACCAATGTGTGTTCATGCAGCTCCTCCACCTCCACGCTGTAATACACACCCACAAAAACCCAACAATCACCACCACCACAGTACAGTGTGGTTTCGAGCTCAACCATTTAACTCATATAATCAGGTTTAAAAAAGGTTCAGTTTGTGGGTCCAAAATATGGGTTTGAAAAATAATCGGAATTAAGTAGGTCAATCGAGTTACAAGTGGGAGTTTTGAAATAAAGAAAGAAAAGAAAATACATTTATTCACAACACAGATACAACAATAGTATGAAGTACAAATAGACAACACGAAGGAAAGTATATGTCTTTGCGTCATTGTGTTTTCGTGTAAGATTTCTAAGCCAGAGGTAATTCGACCTACCCGAAGAAGAACCGAAGACTTTCCTGATAACGATAAGGGTATGGGTACGAATGAAACGATGCCACTGAGGTATCTATACTTTTACTCGATACAGTATCGGTTGTAAAGTATCGATACTTTACCGTAATACTGAAAAGTATCGATACTTAGGTAGTCTTATCAAAATGTTTTTTTTTACAAATTTAAGAACTTTGTCGCGCTCACCTTTATTATTTTTAATTTGTACGACAAAAAAAGTGTCCAATATTTTCTATTAATGTAACTGATGAAGTAAATCAGTGATAGGCAAAGTAAGGCCCGTCAAGGAATTTAAACCGGCCCGCCGACGTACCTTCGAAATTAATAGTACCCATATGGCCCGCGATCAATAATATTATTTTGATCGCCCTGTATTTAATATAAAATGGAATAAGTCATAGATGCACGGGTAAAGGAGTCAGCTAGACTAGCCGTGTAAGAGAGCAGAGGTGAGGTGATTAAGAAATTCAAAACAAAATAATTTTTAGTTTAATTCTGGCCCTCCTCTTAAATATTTTTTGTCACTTTTTGGCCCCCTATTAAGAAAGTTTGTCCACCACTGGAGTAAATAGAATAATTTGTTATCCAGTACCCTTAGTGTAAGTTTTCGGTTACAAAATACGTCTCGATTGCGTTCGCGTTAAAATCCCAATTTGTATGGAAACACGCTCTAGCGGAACGTTCGCGATGTTCGTGTTTCCATACAAATCGAGATTTTAACGTGAATGCGATCGAGACGTATTTTGTAACCGAAAACTTACACTAAGGGCACAGGAATCTACACAATTCGATAGCACGTCTCTGTACCTACTAGGCATGGGTAACCTAGCACAGCAATATTTCAATTTATTGCTCTAGTATTCAGGTCAAGGGTTTAGTATTAGTAAACGGGAGACGCGTCTCGTCTGCTCGGTCGCAGTCCTCCCACGCTGACGTTACGCCCTTTGCTGAAATATGAACACTTATTGGCTTTTCAGTACCTACCCACGCTATAACAATAAACCGTTGAATCGATTTAGATGAAATTCAGTATACAGATAGTCCCGGGGACAGACATAGGAAACATACAAAAATATTTCATTCATTTAAGTAATTACTATTTTAGGTACATAATGAAGTGTCACTTTCTTTAACATGATGTGTATCTAACCTTTATTTGGCGTGACTGAACTCATACAATAATGTTTTTTGTTATACGTTATTAAATTTCATCACGGACCTACACATTCAGTTACAGAATGTGGTGAACGATGTTTTGTCTAATTTAGAAAGCAAGATAAATACGTACTTATCCGACAAAACACGATGGAAAAACATTATTCAATAGATCTGTAATCGGTTAATGAGCATATCATACCTGAGTGTGACCCTTTTGAGGGGAAATGGGTAGTTGTTTGCCGAGAATGTCTGAGGTTTTGCGAGGCGTTGGACAATAGGCTGACCACCACAGATATAGATTACACTAGATTACGCAAATGCATCTACTTTGCGTGTCCGAACCCCGACCAAACGTCGGGGTTGACCCCATACAAAGACTGAGCGCTAACTGACTAATCATGACTAGTGACTGACTCGAGCCCCACGGCGCGGGCGGGCGGCGCATTTGAATCGATTTTGAGCGGACATCGGGTAATTCACATCGCTAATTCGCTCTTGAGACGTCACAGTAGATATTAAAAAGTGACACGGTTGGTTTTCAAAAAGATTGAGGTGTTTGCGTTATCTAGTGTAACTATATATCTGTGCTAACCACCGCACGCGTATCAGTTTAGTACCTACTCATAATTGTCATTTGTAAGTGTTATTTCCTTCTGCTGTTAATATTGTTATTGTAATTTATATTATAATTGTTATTAGTTGATAGAGTTGATAGTATAGTAGCTTATTAAGTAACCTGGTTTCTCGGTGTATTAGTTTGCTGTAATACCGTGTAAACAAATTGAATAATAAAAATCATTCACGGCAACAATCACACATGCAGCATTTTTCAAAAACTTCACACTATTTACCGTTTCTGATTCGTGCCATAGTAGGATTATTTCCCATTAAATCCCGTAAGAATTAAGAAAAATTGAGAGATTTGGATTCAACGCCTGGCTTAGTAGTTCAACCGAGAAAAGCCATGGGTAAATGCTAGTGTAATAAACAGATCATTCACGTATATAGGACAAGTTTAGCAGAAATGTTTAAACTAATCCGTAACGCTTCTAGGAGTAGGTTAGTAGGTACGATTCGCAGTGAGTAGAATATTAGGTAGTTACTTGTACATAACAGCGTTCATTACAAATCAACCCTGCCTCAAATTTAATAAACATCCATGTTTCAATTCGCAGCCATCATGCCGGAATTATGTTAATATCGGGCCTGTGATAGCGCCCTGTGATAAGCCGAATCGGGCCCTATAACTGACCTAAGAATTAAGAAATTCGAACTTCATATCCTGCCGTCCCGCTTCTGCTAATATTATTTAATACGAGAGTGGAAGGAACGGTACGATACGAACTTCGATTTTCGAATTTCGTAGTAGCCCCCGGGAACTAGCTCGATGTGCTACCGCTATCCACCTGTATTACGTATTAATTTTCTTCTGGAGTATAAAGAAATTCATCGAAGAATAAAATCATCCACATAGCCCGAAGAACATGTAATTTGAAAATGCAATGGGGGTTCGAAGAACAGATGACCGATGGAGGAGAAAAGTGCTTGAGGGGCTACCACGAACCGGGTAGCGCAGCTTTGGTAGGCCTCTCATTAAATAGCCCGAACACACTGCAACTTAATAAATAACCACACCAGCTAATTAATAAAAAATTGAACTAGGTACGAAAGTGAAGTGGTTGAAACGTTCGAATAATGTCCCAAATATATATTTTTTGGGATAGCAACTATCTTTATCCATTTCAGGGCCTTAAACTATCCTACTAAAGACAGTCAAGTGACATTTGGCCAAAATCGACTTTTTAATTAGATCAAAAGTGAACAAAAAAGCCGCATCGATCGAAAAAAACTGCTACGCGCTGCCTTTGATATAGAATTTCTTTATTTGATCACCTCTTCTTTCTTTATTTTGCACAAGTGCGACGCTGGGGTGGATCGCCAGCTACATATTTATAATTAAAATTTTAACGATCGAGAGTACCGCATCGCCGTCACAAAACTAGTTAAACTATAATCGTCGTTTGAATTCAAATCAGGATATTTCATTTCGCTTCCAGCAGTCTAATTAATCCCCAGGGTTTCAATTGGTGTTTAAACGCAAACCTTTACATCAAACGAAACTTTATCTCATATTAATAATAACATTAATTGTGATTTCTGACCTAACTTATGTTTGAAGACTATTCTGTTTTATTAAAATTGTTTTATTGGGGATTTCGTAAACCATTTAGTATCTGGGAAATGTCCGTCACAATTTATTAACTGATGAGTTTAATTAAAATTGAGGCATTTCAGTAAATATCCACGGGAAATTCCAAAAATTTAATAGAGGTTTTTATTTACGTTGTATAGCAAACGCCTGAGTAAAATTTCAATTCTTTTAATTTAGCGGTTAAGATTTTGGGATTTTTCATTGGGGCCGCGGGCGGGAATATGTGAATAAAAAGAATCTATGTCTATCTATTCCAGAAAATCATCAATCTACACATCAAATTTCATTAAAATCTGCCTACTGCTTTAGCGTGAATGATTAACACACACACCCAAGTACTTACGCACACATATGTTCAGCATCGTTCGTATTTATAATTATTAACAGTATTTTAAACCTGAGAAATGAGATTAAATACCAACAGGTTCGGATCCAGCCCTCAAAAAAGGTTGTGGTCACAGCCACCTGAAAATCAGCCAAGCGCGAGTCGAAGTACGAACTCGTTCATGAACAATCATGACCATGAACAATTTTTGGAAATTCTAGTCACAAGGTCTATTAGGGTTGTGGGCATGCCCATCGTGGCCACAACGGTGGGTCTGCCCTTGAACACCAAATAATTAGCCCGGTGCTCGACCAGGCCGCTTTATACTAAAGTAAACGTTAACGACCGACCATTAAAATATCCCCGAAAAAGTGTCCAACCATCGCTACCCTTATTAATAAAGTGACTTCGGAAAAGGGATAACAACGTTACATTGTCAATTAAGACCTTTTCACGATTGCGGAAAAACCCGGCAAAAGTTCAATCTATTCAAACTAAGGTACAATTTTTGCTCGGAAAATGCAGTTTGAAAGCCGTTACATAAGAAAAACACTGAGATTTTTGGTTTAACTTTGCTTACAGTGTTTTTTTGCCTAAAGGCTGCTTTTTTAAGCAAAGTTTTTAAGAAATTGAAAAGGTAAAGAGTAGAGTTATTTAATTTATTAGATAGGGGATATTACAAAAGGATTGAAACTCCGTTGTTTTATTACAAAGAGGGATAAGACCTCTCCCTTATTACTTTCGATTTGTCAAATATAATAATTTAATTGAACCAAACATAAGACATTTATCGAACACATATTTCTGAATTAAAAAAAAAACTGGGTCTGTACCGAACGGTTAAATATTTTTTTATCTTATATACATACTTATATACTACCTGTTTGCCACGACTCCATCTGCGAAGAATTCGTTTATCGTTATCCCGTGGCAATTAATATTTTTGCTGGATAAAAACTATTCTTTGTCATTCTCGAGGTCTTAAACGATTCTTATACCTAATTTCATTCAAATCTGTTCAGCGGTTCAAGCGTAAGGAGGTAACAGACAGATAGATACAATTTTGGCATTTATAGTATTAGTATGGCTCAATATAACTATGCAGATTAGATTGAGCATATCAGGTAAATGCAGCCCCTATACTTAATGTAACCTCACGACCACTCAGGACGTCGCGATCCCCAGACCTTGCACTAAGAAGTTTAAAATTCGAACTTCATATCATCCCGTCCCGCTCACGCTAATAGTACTTATTACGAAAATGGGCGAGACGATACAATACAAAAAATATATTTGAATGTCGGAGTAGATAGCTCTCTACTTGATAATTATTGCATTAAGGCAACTGTTCTTTTTGAGGTACAGAACCTTAGGAAAATATAGTTTGCTTCGCTAGCTACGCGTTTTTGGGGGAAGTTTTGTCTTCCATTGAATCCCTGCCTTGAAAGATACTAGCCTGTTCCGAATGCCGCAAAGCCAATAAAGAAAGATACTGAATTAGGTACAAAAGAATATTAACCATTTAGCCAAAATTGTCTTTCGTGACCTCCAAATTATTTTGTTACAAATTCTTCGTTTATTCTTTGAATTATAAGCAAAATAACGTCACAAAGTTATGGAAGGCAGCGGAGAAAATGAGAAATAATGTTATTAAGTGCAAATTTATAGTTTTTACACGGATGCAGCGCCACTGCCAACCGCATAAGTAAATTTGTGCTAATTGGCCGTGATGGCACGCTATCTTTTGACATTATATAACCTTGACACGAAGATCTAAGGGACATTATATCCATATTAGTCTTTAATCGTGGATTCATACTCGGAAACCATGAAGAATAAGAATGACAAATAATAATAGGAACAGAATAGATACAATAGGTACATAAAGTTTTGAAATTCCGGAATTTTGCTAAATTCCTAAAACTTGCATCTGGTCTTTATTTACATTTTAAAATATGAAGAACAACCATACTAAATTTAAGACTCTTAGCGGTTTACATTTCGTAATTTACATACATAGATCGCGTTGGAACGTATTATTTCAAAGATCCAGTTATATGCATAATATCAAAATTCAACCAAATCTGTCACCCGTTTTTGCTTGAGTGACAAAGTCACACACATTCACACACACACACACACACACACACACAAAACTTTTGCATTTTATAATACAAGTAGGACTTATTTGGTCATGATTAGGGTTGTAACGGAGGCCTTCTTAGTGGATGCAGAGGCGACGAGTTTCACCTCCTTGAATGCGGAGGTTAACGGAACTGGATGCGGAAGTGAAAGTGGATGTGGTAAAAATAGTATTATGGTTTATTCAACTCAAAAATCTCTAAAAATTTGTAAAAAAAAACTGCGAAATCTCACTTGTTTTCGGCTTCATCTTGTGACTTAAACAAACAATTACTTTGTACAAAATCATTTAAGATAATCGTGGTTCAATCAAACAATTACATACAACTTCGTAGGCGGAGGTGAAGTTCCGTTACAACCCTAGTCATGATTATGAGACATGAGTTCAGTTTATAACAATGTTATTTTTCAGGGTATCATTTATATAGCTTTTTTTTTAAATGAAATCCGGATCGGAACTATTTAAAGTTAGGTACATCACATTGCGTTGTCGATTGCTCGCATCGAATTCTTTCGCTTCATGGCCTCGCAATGTAATACAAATTGCACGATTTTTCTTGCAATATTAAACCGGACTGTATATTGGCAGGCGCCTTTTCTACGGCCACTGAAGACTTTACGGAATGTCTTTAATTCAGTTTAATATCAAACAAAGAAATCATAAATTTGAAGTTCGGTTTATGAGCTATGAAATGCTATGTCAAACCGAGACGCGCGGTAATAAAAAGGGTATAAAGCACGTATAGCATGATAACTCCTTTTATTGTGCGATTTCGACATGTCGGGAGATACGGTATTTCGTTTTATGCCGCAACATGTTGGTAGAACATAAATTGTCAATTTCAGTATTCAAATAGCGGTTTAAAAGTTATAATTATATTTCTTTTTCTAAGTCGTAGTGTCGTGCGCGATCGTCGATGGAAGGCCAGTTAGCATTTCATTGTGACTATTTTCCTGGGAATAGCTGGGCATAAGTAAAATAAGACTTTGCTAAATGACTAAAGGAGAATGGACTAATCAGCGTGATAAAGATAAATAATGACAAGCGACATGTCACTTGTCGTTTACGTTCTAAAACTATTACAGATCTACTACAGACTGACCAACTTATCTGTGAATCGAATAAGTTTTTATGTCGTTCGCATAAAGTGTAGTATTGCTTGATCTGATTAACAGATAAGTTGGTAAGTCTGTAGGGATAATTATTTTTCCATCGTATTTTGTCACATAAGTTCGTATTTATTTTGCCTTATCAATAAGCTTCAGTAACTGTTGCAGGTTGTAGGACCTTGTGCAAGGTCCGCCCGGATTGCAGGTGGTGAGGCGTCTTTAGCCTATGTAGCGCCCGTGTGCAATTATTATTTTAGCGCCATCTAGTAAGCGCACGGTCAAAATGGAATAGGTACTAAGTGTGACACAGTGCCGCGGCCGGCGCTCCTAATACCGCTGCGCCCGTGTGCAACGCACACCCTGCACTATAGGTAAAGACGCCTCTCTCTCGCCTCTCACCTGAGGTGGTAGGACCTTGTGCAAGGTCCGCCCGGATTGCTACCACCATCTTGCTCGCTAATCCTGCCGTGAAGCAGCAGTGCTTGCACTGTTGTGTTTCGGCGTGGAGAGTAAGACAGCCGGTGAAATTGCTGGCACTTGAGGTATCCCATCTTAGGCCTCTAGGTTGGCAACGCATCTGCAATCTCCCTGGTCTTGCTGGTGTCTATGGGCGGTGGTGATCTCTTCAAGCCAGTCAAATAAAATAAATAAAAAAAACGTCTACATCATACTTTCTTGCGCGACGTTGTGATTAGATCTGATTTTTTTCTTTATCATAGGTACCGAAATTGAAACAATAAAAGACCAGAAGACTAAAGTAACAGCTGGGAACACAGTGCTTTATAATAATATACAGTAAGGTAAACGTACGAGTGCTCGTCACTGTCCCAATAGATGACATCTTTAACCTGTCCTCTCCCAGAGGCACAAATTTGTGCCCAAATTCCTTTGATCCTGTTATCCTGGGAGATGACAGATTAATCATATGTCATTAGAAATAGAGGTGACAGCAGGATGTAATCTATTGGATATTGTGTGTCGGGCACTCGGACGTTTACCTTACATTGACTCTTTACTGTATACCACAAAAGTAGAGAAAACAGATACACATAGAAAAAAATACAAGGAAAGCAATAGGCGGCCTTATCGCTTCAGAGCGATCTCTTCTAGGCAACCTTTTTTAACAGAAAGAAGTAAAGACACCAGGACTTCCAAGAAGTCCAGACAACAGGATTACACTAGGTGGTGCAAATAACAACACCAATTCGAGTGTTGGGTTGGCTATACTCGTACAGATAGTTTAACTCAGTTGTGCGCACGGCTCTATGTGTGCGTGCGCATTTAAATATACAACTTTCACGTGACGCAAGACGCAGCAATAGACATGGGTAATCTCAACTCCGCGAAGTGATCTGACTCACTAGATCCAGCTCCGGTGTCGGTACCGAATCCGCTTATTGAATCCGACTCCTTTATCGACTCCGGTTCTTTCGAGCGATTAATAATATATCTATGGCCGATGCGGCCCGGCACGGTTCGGTAGGTAGTAGGTACCAAGGTCAAGGTACTGAACTGAAGTACCCATTCGTTTCGTCCTTTTAATGTTGAAAAATTCTAAATTGTGTATTTTTTAAAAGAACTATGAGCTACTTTAAGAACCTACTAGTTTTCTGTTTGACTATTTGAAGCTTGAAATCAGTGTTAAATATGCGTCGCCCGCTCCGGTCATTCAAAAATTCAAAAAATTCATTCAAAATTCAAAATTGTTTATTGGTCATATTATATTGTGTTTTAATTCTATAACCGAGCGAGAAGTGCGTCCGAGTACCGACGTAGGTACCGGCTCACTCAGCGCCCGACCAAACGTAATAAGATCCGATCCAATCCGATCCGAGCCGAGGGTGAAAGCGGAGCGAGTGAGTGTGAGGGCGATCACGAGCTGCTCGATTCGGCCGGACTTGGTCGGAGTTAGTAACTCCGGAGTCGATAAGATTTGAAAGGAGTCATTAAGGGATTCGGATCCGCTTGAGGATCTGACTCTTTTGAATCTTCAGATCCGGATCTACCCATCTCTACGCAGCATGACGAGTTCTTATCGCTTTACCCACACATAGGGCCGCGCGCACAACTGAGTTCAACTATCTGTACTATGAATTGTCTCCGTTTCTTTCGAAACAGTTATTTTGCGGAATACAAAAATTGTTGATTAAATTTACCGAGTATAATACTGATTGGATGGGAGGTCGTGATTTTGAGGGTAATAATTACGAGCTGGGGAGGTGTGACTCGCTTGCAATGGACGGATATTTACCTCCCCCTCTATCCCTTAACACTTTGTCTTCTTCCAGACTGTAATTATCTCCGAGAAACTATAATTCAATTTATTATTTCTTGTTGGAGCTCGGGCACACTTTATTAACTAATGTGAAAGTCTCTATCAAATAACTACACGTATATTAAATTAGTAACTTTTGCTTGCGGCTTCGCTCACATTAACCATTAGATCTGGCATTTTATGTATGTATGTATGTAAACTCTTTATTGTACAAAATAAGTAAACAAACACAGATGACAAACAATGAAATATACATAAAAAGGCGAACTACCGGTCAGCCTTTAAGTGGATGAAAGGAGCATTCAGTCAGGGACAGACAAAAAGTGAGTTTAAAAATTAAAATAGATAGTGGAAGCTGCAATACATTAATACATTGCTTTAAATAATATAATACACAAATCTATAACATAATCCTAACATAAAAATACACGACTATATACAAATACATGCACATGCAAACAAAATATGAATAATACGTATCTACAATAACCAAAAATAATAATAATCATAATTTTAATTAATAATTTTATTTTCTTTTCCGGGATACCGCAGTATTTTTTCGCAGAAATTCTCATAAATTACTAGCAAAAAATCAGTCCAGTCGAGGAAACTGAATCAGGATCATGTAGCCAAGAACTTTATTAATGAAAATCGTAATGACTTTTCCTTTGAAAAGGTTCCATGGTGGCCCATGAATTAAACGGGATCTTTTCGCCTGCTATATTTTTAAGTCATAATGTAATATTTGTCATAATTGTATTGTATTGTATTGTAAAACTCTTTATTGTACATAAAAACATATGAAAATCACAGAACACAGGATAGTAAGATGTACAAAGGCGAACTTATCCCTTAAAAGGATCTCTTCCAATAATTATTGTTAGTCATAATTTTTTTCCCCGCTGAAACCGTAAATTTTTCATAAAATTTTAAATGGTCATCCTGTGAACTCTATAGGTTAGGTTTGGTTTGTTTTATAACAATTCTGAAAAATAAATGATTTCAGAGAGAAAAAGAGTTATGTCAAACATTACATTATGACTAACAATTTCCGACCTGTGAATTTTACGATCGGCCGCCGACATATACACTGATTAGCGCTAAACGCTCGGTAGCCCCTTACATTCCGTGATTTTGCTAAATTACCACGCAAATTCCCAAGAACCATATCGAACATTAACTAGGCGGCGGGTTAATGTATCTTATAATTATCTAACTCAATTAAGCAAACATGGAGCTTCAATCACTCTTTGTTAGTTCAGTAGTATCTCCTAAGCGAAACTAACTATAAACACATACATATATTTACCCGAAAACGTTATACTATACCTTATTGTTTCTGCGAAACAAATGTTTAGTAATTAACACCAACAGGGGTACATTTCACTGATGCAATTCAAACCTTAATAAGTAAGTTCTGAAGTACAAATTGGTGTAACCGATCAGAAGAATGGTAAGACAATAAAGGTACTTTATGGATATTATTCCGATATTTAGTGCGTAATCAGTATTTGCAGATGTTTAACTTAATTGGCAAAGTTTTGCGGTTTTCAGTTCATTACATTTGAGACTTCGGTATCGGTAGCAGTTGGTGTTGGTAAGAAAATAAATCGATATGGTATAAGTCAAACAAACAAACAATAAATCACAATTGGTCCAAAACACATACAAAATAAAAATGACACAAGAAAAACATACAACCTTTTTATTTTTGAAATCGAATATAAAAAATCGGCCAAGAGCGTGTCGGACACGCCCGAAATAGGGCCGTTATAGTTTTCCTTGTAAGTTTACTACCATCCCATTGTATACTTACTACCATCCTGATTTTTTTTTAATTTTAAACGATTAAACTATTCCTGGCATGCTTGCTCTTGTAATATTTTTTGGATAGAAAAAGATAGCATTCAGTAACCAAAGGGCTAACGCGTATACGTACCTATAAAATACAGCCACAAAGCCACAACCCCTTTAGTATGCAAATGAAGCCGCGTAAATGTCCATTATAGTTACCGAGTAATACGTCAGTGTCAAAAGTTAACCGGTTATGGTCTATATTCAAATTTGGCGTTCGGCCGATAGTTGTATGGTGAGCACCAGTGGCCACTATTTGTAATAGTGTTTCAACCACCTCGTTTTCGTGGTCACAATTGTTATGAATGGGCTGTAGCTGTGCCCACCAAAAATATAAGGAATAAACGCTCGAATAAAGATCCTTTAACCGACTTGCGCACATTTATCTTAGTTATAAAATTTCTTAGCAGATTGTGGTGCTAGTTGTACGCGCATTTTGAATAATTTTACTTTATTTTTCACCCGTAAGGTACCTCTAACTGATATCAGATACGAGATCCTATATTGCCATGTTAAGATTTTTTCTAACTTATTTAATGACATGACTGACGAAGGTCCACATTATATTTACCTTCAACAGTTTTTTGCAACCCTGAAAAAAGTAAGGTTAAAATAAAAGTGCCCATAAAATTATAGCGCCAAATATAACATATTTTCCAAGGAAAATCCCTGTGAATTTTACTTTTCTGTCTGTGTAGACTAATGCAAACATTAAAGAAAGAAAGTAGTTACCATTTTAATCTAGGATTTCAGCAGATTCTAACGACTTGGGGATAAAATGCACACAACTTAAGGTGATGAAAACGTATTACGCTAGGCGGGGAGCTAGCGCGACACGCTTTGCTTATTTTATCGTTAGCTTCGTCTCTCTCCTACTGGGTGAGTTTTTAAATATATGAATGGCAAACTTAATTAAATGCGACGTGAATATGGTAATTAATTTCTCTAGTTGAGTTGCGGTGGAAAAGTTTTGAAAGAGAAACATTTTGTAAATTAATCCAGTTGTGGAAAGTGATGCTGGCGGTAAAATATTTTCACCTTTTAGTGTAGCTAAATTACTTTTGATACTGTTCATTGCTGTTATACGAGGTTAAGGGTACCCACAAGATAAAAAATGATAAATAAGATGAATGAGTTAAAATATTTAAGTATGTGAAATCCGCAATGACGAGTCATGCCTGTTCTTTTGACATCTGTATGTATATGTCCATGTGTGTACATATACATAACATATGTGTGCATATATATATTAATTCGTATTATCGAAAGCCCCCTTCGGGTTAGCCTTCGAACTAACTCGTTCGTCTATTGCTTACTTTCCAGCCTCTATGCACTACAATGTACTATTACTATTCTGATACATTTTGAAAACAATAATATTTTTTTCGAATTTTACCCGTAATTTAATCGCAAACTTGTGTTCATTCATAAGGCGTTAAATACGAGTAGGCGTCATTTTTAGGGTTCCGGAGCCAAAATGGCAAAAACGGAACCCTTATAGTTTCGCCATGTCTGTCTGTCTGTCTGTCTGTCTGTCCATCCGCGGCTTTGCTCAGGGACTATCAATGCTAGAAAGCTGTAATTTGGCACGGATATATAAGTAAAGTATGCCGACAAAATGGTACAATTAAAAATTGTAAAAAAATTTTTTTTGGGTACCTCCCATAGACGTAAAGTGGGGGTGATTTTTTTTTCTCATCCAACCCTATAGTGTGGGACATCGTTGGATAGGTCTTTTAAAACCATTGGGGGTTGCTAAAATGATTTTTCGATTCAGTTATATTTTTGCGAAATATTCAACTTTACAGTGCTAATTTTCATTAAAATCGAGCGTACCCCCCCCTCTAAAATCTAAACCGGTGGGTGGAAAAATTTGAAAAAAATCAGGATGGTAGTAAGTATACTTATATCAAATTTTCAAGGAAAACTATAACGGCTAAGTTTGCTTGAGAATGATTAGTAGTTTATGAGTAAATAGCAGCCTAAGGTATAAAATATACCTAAACTTGGAAGATTCCGTATAAAATACGAAATTCTTAGAAAAATATTACTTATTTTTTTCGTAATGGCTACGGAACCCTATTTTGGGCGTGTCCGACACGCTCTTGGCCGGTTTTTCTCAGCGTGCCGATGCGTCAATCTCGACCGACGTCATTCTGACGCAAGACCAATCTTCGTCCAATCAGTTTTGACGTGACATTTATTGCTAAATAGATTTAAAGGAAACATGAAAACGGGCATTTTCGATAATGTTTCTGACTTTACAAGGTTAAGGCTGTGTTTCCACCAGAGATGTGCGAGAATGCGTTTGTTATGTACCAATAGAAATGCTTCATTTTGCTATCCTCGCTCCGCGTAGCTCTAGTGGAAACAGCTCAGCGGAGCGAGGACAAGTAAATTAAGCGTTTCTATTAGTTCAGAATCATGACAAACATATGCCTCGCAACGCATCTTCGCACATCTCTGGTGGCAACGCAGCCTTACTCTGTAGCACTGTGGTGCTGTGAAATGTGAAGGAAAACTACACATTTTTATTAGGGTTCCGGAGCCAAATTGGCAAAAACGGAACAATTATAGTTTCGCCAGGTCTGTCTGTCTGTCTGTCCATCCGCGGCTTTGCTCAGGGACTATCATTGCTCGAATTTTGCACGAAAGCTGTAATTTTGCACGAATATGTATGTAAAGTAAACTATGCCAACCAAAATGGCACAATAAAAATTTAAAAAAAAATTTTTTTTTAGTGTACCTCCCATAGACGTAAAGTGGGGGTGATTTTTAGTATCTCATCCAACCGTACAGTGTGGGACATCGTTAGATAGGTCTTATAAAATCATTAGGGGGTTGCTAAAACGATTTCTCGATTCAGTGATATGTTTGCAAAATATTCAACTTTAAAGTCCAAATCTTCATTAAAATCGAGCGTCCCGCCCTTCTAAAATCTAAACCGGTGGGTGGAAAAATTTGAAATAATTTAGAATGGTAGTAAGTATATCAAACTTTTAAGAAAAACTATAAAGACTAAGTTTGCTTGAGAATTATTAGTAGTTTAAGAGTAAACAGCAGCCTAAGGTATAAAATATACCTAAACTTGAAAAATACGAAATAATCTAACTGTCGGACTAAATAGAATGATATATTTTTAACCCAGTCGTCATCCCTATTCAAGTGTCTTGTAATATTTCTAATATGCTAAGACAATTTTTCGATTTAGTGATTTGTTTGCGAAATATTCAACTTTAAAGTGCATTTTTTTATGAAAATTGAGCGTACGTAAAATCTAAACTGTTGGGTAGTAAAATCTGAAAAATCAGGATCGTAGTAAATAATATATCAAATTTACAAGGAAAATTATAACGGCCAAGATTGCTTGAGAATTGTTAGTAGTTTAAGAGTAAATAGCGGCCTTAAAATATACCTAAACTTGGAAGATTCCGTACGTACACCATACGAAATCCTTAGAAAAATATTACTTATTTTTTTCGTAATGGCTACGGAACCCTATTTTGGGCGTTTCCGACACGCTCTTGGCCGGTTTTTGATTTAGAGGGTAAGTGACAGCTGTCAGTAGCTGATTTCCTGTTTCCATGGTTCCGTACTCGAAGGATCCAAACGGAGTTATTGCTCACTCACGTATCCGTTCGTCTGTCTGTCCGTATGTCACACAGGTTGTACCTACTGTCAAACATTAGGTGTACGGAATCTTCCAAGTTTAGGTATGTTTAATACCTTAGGGTGCTATTTACTCTTAAACTAATAATAATTCTGAAGCAATCTTAGCCGCTATAATTTTCCTTGTAATTTTGATACATTTACTACCAATTTGAATTTTTAATTTTTTTTCCTCTAAACAATTTGATTTTGTAGTTGGGGGCGCCTGATTTTAATGAAAATTTGCACTTTAAAATTGAATATTTCGCAAACAGATCACTGAATAGAAAATTTGTCTTAGCAACCGCTTATAAGGTTAGTCGAGAAAAAAACCACCCCCACTGTACGTCTATGGGAGGTACTCTAAAAATATTTTTTTTATTGTACCACTTTGTCGGCGTGACTGATATGTATATTCATGCTAAATTCCAGCTTTCTAGTACTACCGGTCTCTGAGCTTACCCGCGGACAGACAGACGGACAGATATGGCGAAACTATAATCGTTCCTAGTTAACTACGGAACCCTAAAAATGACCAAGAAAATAAATTAGAAATAACTGTATTTAAATGTAAGCGCTAGTAAGACCTTTGACAGTTAATGGCATAATGACTTTGAACAATAAACTGTCGAGCCTCGTTTAGCGCGTTTCGAAGACATCATTTAGTTAAATACTATTTACATATAAAGCCCCGTCTCTGGATCGCAGCCATCTTTCCAATCGCATGATCCAATCAGATTTGGAATGAAATGCAAATGTACGACTTACTTCATGCATAGCATAGTAAGAATAGTAAAAGCAGTAAGTAAGACAATTTAAGTTGTGTCTTTTGCGAATAATTAGATCTTTGTAAAATAATCACAATCAATAAATTGTGCCAGCCGGTGAAATTACTGGCACTTGAGGTATCCCATCTTAGGCCTCTAGGTTGGCAACGCATCTGCAATACCCCTGGTGTTGCAGATGTTTATGGGCGGTGGTGATCTCTTACCATCAGGAGACCCACTTGCTTGTTTGCCATCCAGTCGAATAAAACAAATAAAAATAATAAGCGATAAATAAATCGGCAGCGGCAGATAAATTAAGTTAAATTTTTGCCATCGTCTGTCTGTCTATTTGCCATAACTTTCAAGCAAGTCTACGTAATTTTGATATTCTTCATTAGAAGAATATCAAATTATAATATCATTAGATCAGATTCAGAAAGGTCAGATTGAATAAAAATTTTCATCACACTTGCTCGTAAACAGTGTCGTAACATGCAGGCTACCTTGGTTGCAACCCCCCAAATAAAACTCTCGACCTTAATGTGCTTGTCATGAAACCCGTGGTCGGTAAATAAGTCATTGCGCGTACAAATTTTCTTGTCATGAAGCCCAAGGTCGGTAAATGAGTCCATGTGCGTACTGATACTGCTGCGCGCGCTGCTGCAGGACCACACGCTCACGCACTTCAGGCGCATGCTGCGGGAGGGGGAGGGCGGCGCTGCCAATAGCGCAACCTAAGGAATCGCCAATATTTGGATGAATTATATTTTTTCTTTTAGAAATATAAAATTTTAAATAATTTATTGAATCAGGCGTTACTTTGCGGAGGTCCATATCAATGAACTAAAATAATTTCCTTGCTCACCGCGACCTTACGATAGCTAAGCTTATGCAAAATATGCGTGTTCATGCAGATCCTCACCTCCACACTGTAAGAACACACACAAATCACACAAACCCATCTATCACCACAGTCTTACAACTGGTAGCATGATGGACGGTTGTGTCACTCTGAAGATGAGCTCTGTTGAGTTCGAACTCAAACAGAGCTCATTAGCTATCGTAAGGTCGCGGGTGAGCAAGGAAATTATTTTAGTTCATAAAATTTTACTCGCAAATGTGATGAAAAACATTGTATGTCGCACGGGCGGTACTAGAATTACGAACATCGACACATTAAAGCCCTCAGTCTTCGACTTCGGGCTTCTAATAGACTCTCGTTCATAATTCCTTATTTACCGCCCTTAAGACACAATGTACTATTTGTCACATGGTTAAACCCTAATGGCAATCAACAAAGCCTCCGTTTAAAAAATATAAGAACATAAATTTCAATTTTTTATTGTAAATTTGGAAAAAAAATGTATTTTACTGTTTCTCTACTGTGTACTGCGCCAAGCCCTTGTAAAACCATCCGCGATTCAATACTGTCACGGAACGGAAGTATTTTTCATTAAATATCGCGAAGTTAAAGGCAATTTATGGATATTGTTTGGCGTCGTGAACTGCTATGGGTTTCTGAAGCATGTCATAAGCGTGTTGTTCACCGGCTATCTTGCTCTCCACGCCGAAACACAACAGTGCAAGCACTGCTATTTCACGGCAGGATTAGCGAACAAGATGGTGGTAGCAATCCGGGCGGACCTTGCACAAGCGTGTTTAATATTTGCATGGCGGTTTTAGCTTGATATGAGTTTTAGGGTGTAATAACAGGATAATATGGACGAATAATATTGAGATTAGTGTAGACTGTAGACCAATATTGTACATGTATTCCTCACAAAATGTGGTAGAAAAATCATAGAGTAAAAATGACCGAAAATTTTTTTTTTTCTGTTCAATAGAACAACAGCAAAAATTACACTAATCAAGTCTAATACCTGATTACGTAACACAATGTTCGAAAATAAATGACTTCATTTCACAAAGAAAAAACTTGTGTGCAGTTATGGGCGGGTCGTAAAGGCACCTCCCGCTGTAAATACTCTATGGTCGTGTCAGATGTGACCTTGTAGTTGTAAATTAGCCCATTATTATGAAACAAAGAGGCTAAGCAAAATTTTGGGGCTGAGTTTACTTTGATAACATTTTGCTGTATATTTTCATGAGGTAAAAATGGCGTCCCATCTCAATTTTGGCAGTGTCTAATGTGTCTCATAGACATGAGAAATGTGTGAACGTCTGAGTTAGTAACGAACTTAATGTGGTTAGGCCAGCCTATAAGGCTAGTGTACAGTGTACCTTTGTAGTGTATTTTTGCAATATTTTTAAAGATATCAAAGATTAAGTTTTTATTTAAAGGTTGACTGGTAGAGTATAAGGGATAAGTTCGCCTTTGTACTAATATCTCAATGTTTGTCAATTGTAATTTTGAACATGAAACTACCGTGAGACTTACTCATATTAAATATAATGACCCGGATAACTCACGTCTTAAATCGAGTTTAGCTCGACATGTTTCGGGCTAATTCGTAGCCCTTCGTCTTCGGAGCAACACGACAGAATTAGCCCGAAACATGTCGAGCTAAACTCGATTTAAGACGTGAGTTATCCGGGTCATTATATTTAATATGTTTGTCAATTAAATAAATAAATATCACGGGACAATTCACACCAATTGACCTAGTCCCAAAGTAAGCTTAGCAAAGCTTGTGTTATGGGTACTAAGCAACGGATAAATATAATTATATAGATATAGATACATACTTAAATACATATTAAACACCCAAGACCCGAGAACAAACATTCGTATTTTTCATACAAATATCTGCCCCGACACGGGAATCGAACCCGGGACCTCAAGCTTCGTTGTCAGGTTCTCTAACCACTAGGCCACCTGGTCGTCAATTGTATTTGTTTATTTATTTTGTACAATAATTCACATACGTATATTGCATTAAATTGTGTCAAATGTAGCTTCTAGCCTGTGGTTCGTTGAAGAAAAGAACAACCTTATGACTTTCATATATATTTTTACTTATAAAATCATTACGTATTTCAATGTAAAATCAATTAGACACAATAAGAAATTACCGATTGGCAATTACAACCAACACACTTGATCATAAAATGGCAATGCTGCAGCAGCAGAGAACGCTCGGTGCGGGATTCCGACTCACACTTAACCAGTTTTTTATAATCTAGTCAAACAAAACAAAAATCGGCAGCATACTACTTTTTCTTCTAAGTAATTAAATTATAAAGGACAAGAGGTTACGGGGTGAATAATAATTCGAGAGGCTCTACCTTTTTAGTGTGCCGGCGTTTTAGTCCAGACACGCTTGAAAATGATTAAGGCTAACGTAATTACACTAATTATGACAAAAAGCTAATTTACGATGGCGAATTTTTTTAGTCGTACTTTAAACGGACAGCTCAGCTTCAGGGTGCGGATATTGTACGTCTCAGAAAGTAGGGTCTTAACCTAACAGGTAATGTGCGTCCTGATATTTCGTGTACTGTTTTCGAATTAAATAGCGGATACAAATTAACAGGGAGTGCACTATTAGTTTATTAAACATGTTGGCGAATTAGTGTAAGACATAAAGAAATGGCACTACTTTCTCAGTAGCGCCGTAGCGTATAAGTCCGTATAACATTACTACACTTTATCGCTGCGAATCAAACCTAAAATTCTAAATCGTTGTATTCCCTCTCACTTTTTTGGTCAATTCCTCGATATCTGTGAGCTTGCTTCACTCCTCTAGGTAATTTAAATGGAATGATTTAAGTCAATTAATGCCAGAAGTAAAAGCACATCGCTGTAAAGGAAGGTGTGCCGTCGTACTGAGTTATTGCCTAATAAACCACCTGCTTCTTTTTTCCGTTAGTATGTCTTTTTATTCGTATTGTACGAAAATGTTACGTCTAAAAGTTTTTGTTCATTAGCTTAGTATGTAGGTTTTCATTCGATTATTTTTTTAGTTTCCCAATCTTAATATCACAGACCACTTGACACCAACTGACCTAGTCCCAAAGTAAGTGAAGCGTGTGTTCTAAACATACTTAACTTGAACAGATCTATAAATACATATTAGATTGTAGTAGGAACTGATTCTCACGGTTTTTGTGTAAAATAAAATACACTTTTAGAATAGAATAGAAATGTTTTATTCGGTCCTCGGACATTACATAAAACATAATAAAAATACATTGAAAAAATAAAACAAGTATTAAGTATGTATTTTATGTGAAATCGCGAAGCGGTCCCAGCTCAGCATAGTGTTGGCTTTGTAGAGCAACGCTGGTCTTCCGCTGTGACCACTTGGCGACATCACGAAAGGCGACAAAAATTAACTTGCAAAAAACAACAAACTAAAAGCAATAAAATCAAGATATAAAACTAATTAAAAAACACTTTTAGAACGTTGTATACGTACATATCATTTCATCGCATGATTCTAACTTATTATATCATAGCTCTAAGGAATTACAGATTGAAGTACTTATTTGATATTAATTTCAACATGCGTAGCTCCACGTGTTCCCAAAAAACGGGTCTTGACGGACAACAAAGTAATCCTAGAACATCGGTTCTTGTTTGTTTTGAATTATGTCGCCCTAAAATCCCTAATTAAAACAATTTGACATTTAAATTGTGCCGGCAGGATAACTCTACCGAAATGTCAACGGTTATTGCTAAATTTAGACAGTGCGAGCTAATTTTAGTCGCAAAATTATCCGTTCCAGGAAAACTGACTGTACAGAATTAGACGTTTTACGGGAATCCACCATCTGTCGTCCCGAATGTCAAGGTAAATGGTAATTCTTGGGAATACAATGTTGAGGGTTGTTTGGTTTGTTTGTAGTAAGACGAGTTTGGCGTATGATTCTGTTTTTGTTTATTTTGAGGCTTCTGTTGTAAGTGGAAAAAAATGTGGAAGTGCGAAAAGCATAAGTTCCAAACTTTTTATTGCTTTTTGTGCTTTTTATAGACTATTTTTTATACACTCATTTAAAGTGCTTGGGAGTATAAAAAAAAACTTTAATTCAGATCACATAAATTCATATTCTTTTTTAGTATTAGCCTTACAATCTAGTGTTAGTACAAATCAGTAACGCCATAATTCAGTACAGTACATCAGAAAAAAAAAAAAACAAAAAGCGCAAAATGAGGTAGGTAAAGTGCGAGTCGGACTCGCGTATCGGGGGTTCCGTGCTTATCTATCTCTATGTATCAAACTGATTGGCTTAAATTTCAGCTGTTTAAATTTTTTACGTTTCCCGATATTTTAGCCTTGTGAAAAACAGACTTAGACAGACGTACAGCGTAGTGACGGTAATGGCTTCCGTTTAACACATTTCGGGTACAGAACCCTAAAAAAATCTTCAACATAAACTCTCTATTAAGTTCTTTATGTAAATTGATAATAGCCTACTTTTGAAACAATACATTGGCCTACAAAACATTTCAATTATATCCCAATTACCATACCGATAAAGTCCATATTGCAAGTGCTATGAATATGGATGTAAGCTTTTTTTGATCGTTCATGATGACCATAAATCATTGACTAATGATGGCAGCGATTTGTTATTGCAGCCATCGTTAGCTTATCGATTGAAATTATAATAAGTTCAAGGTGAATTTTTAAACACCTACTTATTATAAGCAGAGGCGTGTCTAGTCCATGTAGCGCTCGTGTGCAATCATTACTTTAGCGCCCTGTAGCCTGTAGTAAATGCGTGGTCAAAACGGAATAGGTACAAAGTGCCGCGGCCGGCGTCCCTACCACCGCACCGCTGCGCCCGTGTGCAACGCACACCCTGCACCATAGGTAAAGCTGCCTCTGATTATAAGTGCCTAGTTAAGTTCAAAAATATGTATCTAAATAATTAAATAATTTACACCCGCGACCTTACAATATCGTGTCTAAGCAAGAAAAGTATGATCATGCAGCTAATCCGCCTAATAAACTGTAAAAACACACACAAATCAAAGAAATCCTGCTATCACCACCGCCACACGACACTGACGCGTTACGAACTCAATCAGAGCTCATCTTAGAGCAACCATGCTACCAGATGTGTAATTGTATGACATGACAACTTACTAAGGTTGACAACATTTTTCGCTTTAATCATTTACTATAATGTATTTTTAGCCAGGGGTTGTTTTGTAACAAGTTTTACATAGTGAAAAAACCGAAAAAAAAACTACGCAGCTTTTCTAATGTTACTTAGTTAGCACAGGTCTATCGAAACTGCAAACTTGAATACACCACTGATATCTTAGTGGTCCTCACAACATATGTAATTAAAAATCAGAACTAGTAGTTTGCGACTTTATCGATTTCTAGTGTACAATTTGACCGGCCTATACTCATAATGAAACAAAGGAATTTAATTTTCGCTGGTTATAAGTTAATATATAACTAGTCAGAAACAAATAAAAATGTTTGTTGATTCCAGCGGTCATAATCAAAGTAATTAATTGTGAGGTCACGAAATAAATGAATTTTTCAAACGGCTCTCTTGATTAACATTAAATTACTCAGAGTCGAGAAGAATAGTACCTACCCTATGGCATATTTAATTTGTTTTTTATTACGTTTATTATTTGGGATACTAAATCTTTAGCACGGATAATACTAAATTAATTTACTTTACCTTGTGTCTTTTTAAAGTTTATTATTTATTTAGAGTCAATTTTGTTTGTGACATATCTGACTCGCCAAAAACTGTCAAATAAATCTATGGTAAACTGGGGATACACTTTTCTTCATTCGAATTAAAAAATGCTCTTTTAAATAAAAAAAAAAATAAATTTTCAAATTAAATATACAAAGGAGAGGAAGGTATAATTTTAAACAGAAATGCTCATTTTGTAATTTTAGGGGTTCGTTTACTACAGTACTATTAGGATTGAACAAATGAATGATTCCTTTCTGGTGACCAAAATTTGTACGAAAAATGTATTCGAAAACTAAAACTAGCGCTGCTCGGCACATTTTCATTAGTTACATCATTATGAACAAGTTCAATTTATAAGATAATAGAATAATCAAAAAGATTTCGTATCACGGCTAACCTCATTTCTTGACTTTAATTAAAATCCTTGGTCTCAGTTATATTTTTTTAGGATTCATGAACGGAATTCAAGGTAAGGAATCCTTAAAACGGAGTCCAATCTCATCAGAATCCGAAGTTAGGCGGCTGGAGTAACACGGATTTACAGCGAAAGCCCAGGGGGGCTGCTATGAAATTCGAAAATCGAAGTTCGGATCGTACTGTCCCTCTCCCTCTCGTATTAAATTATATAAGCGTCAGCGGGACGGCAAGATACAAACTTTGAATTTTGCACTTCGTAGTATAGGGCCAGGCTCTGACGGTTCTGTATAAATTATCGAAGTATTTACTCTAGTCGAGACTTTGGGCTCTAAAGTACTGGTTCTAAACCTAACAGGACATGTATTGTAAAGCGGCAATTATACTTTTTTGACTAGCCTAAAATAGCGTGGTTTGGCATAATTATGTGCGAATTTACATTTCATACTTACCACGAGTTTTACGGTGAAGAAAAACATCGTGAGGAAATCTGTACAAACCTGCTGGCGGTTGTAGTTGTCGCTACGGAAGAAGTCAACTATGTAGGAACTATTCACAAGATCCAGATATATATATACTAGCCGTTACCCGCGACTCCGTCCGCGCAGTTTTTGTTTATCGCTATCCCGTGGGAACTATGCAATTTTTCGGGATAAAACTATTCTATGTCCTTTTCCGGGATCTAAACTGAATTTATTTATTTCCGAATTTCATCTGAATCAGTGTAGTGGTTTGGACGTGATGAAGTAACAAACAGACTTACTAACTTTCGCATTTATAATATTAGTGAGATGTTTGAAGGTTTCAGCGTGAGAGAGTAACAAACACATATTTATTGTGAAACCACCGTCAGACTCAGTCATACTTATTGAAATAAACCCGAATACCTCACATCTTAAATTGAGTTTAGCTCGACATGTTTCTGGCTAATTCGTATCCATTCCTCTAGGAACGTGCGCGTGTTGCAGCAGCCGCCCGCACGAATTAGCCCGAGACATGTCGAGCTAAACTCGATTTAAGAATTGAGTTATCCGTGTTTGTTTCATTAAACACACACATAGTATTATTATATAACACATTTCGCCGACTAGAAGTTCATTCAAAGTTCTATTTAGCCAGTTCGTGTGACTACATCTAGTAAATCATCTACATACATACACATGAGTAACACGTGAGTATTTTTTGAAACATTGCTATAATTCAAAATACAAACTGAAATATAGATGCACAGAAAAACCAGAAAAATAAGACCAACACTGGGAATCGAACCAAGGTCCTCGGTATTCCGTACCGCGTGCTATACCGCTACACCACTGTTGGTCAACGGCACAGACACGAATTTCCCCTATGTACCACATATGTCAGCTTGTTTGTTTCTTATTTAGCCACTTAAGCAGTGACGCCAGCGACATCTATGCTTGTTTGTATTTTCAATTTAGGTTTTACGGGATGACCGTAAAAGTAAAAATTTGGAATTGAAATAAAAAATACAAAAAGATTCCAAAAAAAACAATCTTAATTGCTATAATTCGCCAAAATTCCCTTAAATCAACTTACCGCAAGAGAAGTTAAACAAAAACTAACGAGATGGCTTCAATCGCTGTCATATGAGAGGACATAGAGGATCTAATGAGAGTCACCAAATGAGGACAATCTACTCACTCACTTTCACTTACACACACACACACACACACACACACACACACACACACTCATTTAGTTCTCTATATGTTAAGGTCTAAATTATATTTTTCTTTTCTCGAATCTGAATGTATATATTGTGTAAGTAAATAAAATAAAAAATAAATTCATTCGTCCCATTTCAGTCTTAGTCTAATTACAAATTATGCAGAGCACTGGGAGTTTTCATTTAACTCAAATTGAATTAAGTTAGTAGGTCGTTGTTGTCCTGGCCTTGGATTAGCTTTGTTTTGCATGTGGCCGTGCTTTAAGCCTATTAGGGATGTAGGCTCGTGTGAAAAGTATAGTATTACATGTCATTATAATAATGCGGTTAATGGGATATTGGAAATGAGGAGATTTGTAAGTAAATGCTGTTGGGAGCGTGGACTGTAGATTATGTTTTTGGTTCTTCACGCAAGAAAAGTCTTTGCACTGGTATGAAGATTTATTATAAAACACCAACACTTACATAGTCAGAAAGATTTAGACGGAATTTAGAAGCAGAGTTACGGCTGATTCGGGCCGATGGGCGACCGGATGTGTAAGAGAAAAAAAGTTCTGCCAACCTTAAAGCTTACAAATCTTTGTGTTGCCAGCAACAAATGCTAATACCTACTGCTGCTTATAGGTAGATTCATTCACGATGACGCGTGCCGTGGTTCTTATTACAATGTCATTAACGGCTAATTTTGACAAAATCACGCGTCTTCGTGGATGGCACTAGGTATACTGCTTACCTACTTGAAAATGGCTGTGTAGGATTCTTTACTCGACTACGGCAAAGCCAAAAGGAAGAGTAATGATTTTAGCAGTCTATCTATGTTTGTATTTACGTATATTCCCCCGTAGCATTTAGACTACTCATCCGATTTTAATAAATAAGCACACTAGTAAACGTAAGGCCGTGTTGCACGACAAGGTGGCTGTGATCAATGAAATGGTCTTCCTGGAAAACCAGCGCATACTCCATCCCAGGAGTCCGCATTTATGCTGAGGCGAGACCTTTTCGCTCACACATACTACATTTTATGTTATTTAATATGTTGCACTTCTAATTATACTACTATATTGCGCATGTCGAATAAACTTTTTTCATTAATTAATTCACAAACCACTGTCCTGATTGTAACAAAATCATTTTAAACACCTCCAAATCCTCTTATATTTAGTTATTATCTGCGTATTGTCTGTATGTACATCCACACAAAAGCAAACACCCACCTTTGTACTGCAAACAATTTTAAACTTTAAACTCCTAAAATCGCTTAAAGCTAAATAGACCGCTCAGAAGCGAGCATAAAGGTATAATGGCCCGACTACAACACGTGAACGACGGCGCGGCCGTTTCTCTGTACATTGCGTGTGCTGTTAAGAATCCCTTTGGGGTGAGTGTGTCGGACGCGCAATGGACAGAGTAAATGCTTGCCCCGTCGCCGGTCGCGCTTTGTTGTAGCCGGTCTGTAATGGATAGTGACAAGGCGTGATGTTCGGGTGTGCGTTAAAATTCCTCAGTCCGACGATCATCGTTCTACAGTTAAGGGGGACGGTATCTGGGCTTTAACCTTAAAAAAACCGGCCAAGGGCGTGTCGGACACGCTCAAGATAGGGTTCCGTAGCCATTACAAAAAACTCGAGTAATATTTTTCTAAGGATTTCGTATGGTGTACGTACGAAATCTTCCAAGTTTAGGTATATTTTTAGGCCGCTATTTACTCTTAAACTACTAATAATTCTCAAGCAATCTAGGCTGTTATAATTTTCCTTGTAAATTTGATATATTATATTATTTACTACTACTACTATTTTGATATATTATTTACTACCATCTTGAATTTTTTCAAATTTTTCTACCCAACAGTTTAGATTTTACGGACGCTCGATTTTCATAAAAAAAATCACTTTAAAGTTGAATATTTCGCAAAGAAGTCACTAAATCGAAAAATTGTCTTAGCATATTAGAAATATTACAAGACACTTGAATAGGGATGACGACTGGGTTAAAAATATATCATTCTATTTAGTCCGAGAATTAGATTATGGAAAAATATGGGACACGTATTTTTAGGTTTATCAAATTATTAAAAATCGCCAAAGGTATAGATCATCAAGCTTCGGAAGTGGGGGCTTGTGACGTCACTATTAGGTAAAAAATCGTACCATAATATAGTGACGTCACTCGAAACTTCTAAGCACTGTGTCCTCGTAATTGTTTGTTTGTCAAACAAAAGAAAACAACAACAACAGTATTTTACAACAATTACACAATATTTTTTAATTATCTAACTGACGGACTGAACAGTTTTTTGTAGTCGTCTAGCCTATTTCGTTTTTTTTTAACAATTAACCTAGTCCCAAAGTAACCTAAGCAAAACTTATGTGTTATGGATGGATCTTTGTTGTCTGACTAGGCAACGGAAAAAAATATTTACCTACCTACACATTTAAACACATATCAAACACCCAAAACTCATAAATAAACATTTGTTTTTTTCATACAAAAATCTGCCCCGACCGGGAATCCAACCCAGGACCTTAAGCTTCGTAGTCAGATTCTCTAAACACTGGGTTATCAGGTCGCTTATTCTTTCCTCTAACATTACATAATGAATTACCTACCAATCCCGATTCGATAGTCACCAACACTATCTATCTCGTTCTCTCCGCCTTTAATCAGACTCCATCTATCTCGGTTTTCTTCATAAAATCACCTGAAGCCCCTTAAGAGACATTAACCCAAATATCAGGCGAACGATAATTAAGTCGGTACTTTAACTTGAGTCATTAAACGCCGTTTGGCAGAGTTCTTGGAGTATTGAACCAACTGGAGACGTACCCGGCGGGTCTACCCTTCTGTCATACCGATTGCGTGAACTAAACTAAATACCTACTATACAATGCTTCTATACCTTCCGCCGCCTAACTTTGCCTAAAAGTTCATTGCCACAACTAGTACCACAAAAACTATAAAGGTATAATTCCAATAATTGAATAGGCACTATACCGTTAAGCGATTCGAACACAATCCGGGAGTAACGTAAAGACGTCGCATAAAAATTGTATCTCAAAAATGCGTCAAAACTGAGTATTAAGTAATGAACTTTTAGGCAGATTTATATAGCGCGTGGTATATTTTTTTTTGCTCGGTAAGTAGATACAGTCAAGTGTAAAATAATTATCTAATCGAACCACTCAAAAATATGTTACTACGGCCTTATTGCGTCGGAATAAGAGTCTGTGGTACTTATTTTTGAAACTTTGAATAAGTTCATATTTTTACACTTGACTGTACCTATTTTTTATTTACAATAATCGTTATATTGTCGTTTCTCAGTCCGGTGACATTAGGTATGTATGTTAATCCCTATATCCCTACTAATATTATAAATGCGAAAGTAACTCTGTCTGTCTGTCTGTCTGTCTGTTACGCTTTCACGTCGAAACTACTGAACCGATTTTGATGAAATTTGGTATATAGATATTTTGAACCCCAAGGATCAACATAGGATACCTTTTATTCCGGTAGAGGGCGCCACCGCGCGATAACCTAGATCCGCGCAGACGTAGTCGCGGGCATAAGCTAGTAATATTATAAATGCGAAAGTAACTCTGTCTGTCTGTCTGTCTGTTACGCTTTCACGTCCGCCGTCCGCCGTCACGATCCGCGCAGACGAAGTCGCGGGCTTAAGCTAGTAACAAATAATATGAAGTTATGAAGATAGAGTAAGACCCTAGGAAGGACATAAGATAGTTTTTATCCCGAGAAAACGCGTAGTTTTCCGGGACCATGAATTTTTATACGGGTACTGTATTGGTTAATTCCTGTATGGTGAGTAAATAGTAACATTAGAGAAATGAGTTAGTTATGCCTTCAGATACAATACCTTAATATCCTTTACCATACCACCTGCTTGTCATCACACACACATTGCGTCACGTTAAAAAATAGTGTATTCGGTGGGAATATAATTATTATGGCGCCACGCCACTGATGGTTTTTGCGCATGCCACCTTCTGTTGGTATAACGCTCTAAGAGAGCAATCGACAGCGCGCTTGGCTTGGCGGCCTTTAGCGGGTGTATCGTTAATTGGGACTGAAAGCTTGTTTCGTATGACATTGTATTATAGTTCGTGAATGCGATACAATAAAATACAATACAATACAATAACTCTTAGCGATACAATGATTGACTGAGATTTTCTTTTCTTTAGCCTATGAACTATAGCATTTTACGTTGTTACTCCGTTAACACGTGCCAGACAGCTGCATCTATGCGATAAATATTTGTTTTCATGCAGAGGCGGGCTGTACTCTACTTACCTTACCCGTAATTAGATTTTATTATTGATATTATTGCATCTATGGCCGGATTTTAAAAGTAATTTAGGTATTACGTGATACGATGATTAATGTTCAATCCTTATTTAATATTAAATGTTATTTAAGATGAATTTCTTACCACAATATTTTTATCTTGCTGCTTCGCTACCAGCCATGCACCACAGCTACGTCTATGTGACACAAATTATTATGCAGAACCCACCTTCCTTCTCTTTTACATAAAATAATAAATCACCATTATTCATTCAAGTGTATGTATGTACGTACCTTTACCTTTATATATCTACCTATTTCTTTGGTCCTCTTTGTATTCTAAATGACTGGACGGTTTTCAACCCAAGGTATCATTATATTTGTCAAAACTGTCGAAATTTCATTGGGTAATTAATATTTCAAAATGGTTTCCGCGAATCACTTCGGCCCTTTCACACTTTCGCGCTTTCGCTTCTTATGCTTCCAAAGTAGGCGCGCAAGCGCCGTTTACACTCTCGCGATGCGCCTCGTCACTAGCGCGAGTGTGAACGTACCACCAAAACTCGCGGATCAAAATCCCACAACTCCTAGAGCTGTAACTTTTGAGACGTTACCTATTTGCCTACAAAATGAAGAGAACTTTTGGACAAGTTTGTAAGTCGGGGTAACGTACGACGATCTAGGGGTGGGTGCGGTCCAGGTACAGGCTCATTAATTACCCATGAGTAATAGTATACGGAGTACACAACATGTTACAAGGGTTTTATGTACATGAAATTAATTATGATGTAGTGATAATTTGTTCTCGTTTCTCTTCGGTGTTTGTTGAAGCACTTGTGATTGAAAGTTGTTTTCTTTCTTTCTTATTTTTGTTTAGAGTTGTATTTGTAATGTCAAATATCTTATTGTTTCTACCATTAGCTGCGTTACAAAAAAACGCTTCTTTAGTCTTGTTGTTCATAACTCTTTACATAGTTCATAGGAACACAATTTGTAGAAATTTATCACGTATGAAAAAGTACTTTTCTACACTTACGTGCGAAATTACATTTGAAATTTGCCATGAATATGTCAAAAAAACATCGTAAGAAAACCTGTAGCTATACTGCGAAGAAATTAAATGATGTGTGAAATTCGCCATCTGCCCTGAGCCTGCGGGGGAACTACAACGTAAGCCCTCTTATTCTGAGAGAATGCCTGTGCGCTGTAGTGTGACGTATATAAGCCGAAATGATTATGATGAAATCGTGAGATGATGAAAAATGGTCGAAAAAAACGCCATGTCTTCCGTATCTACGTAATTGATACCGTTAAGCTTTACAATTCTTCAAAGAACTACTTAATGAACAGCAAAAACTCATTTTGGGCTTCGCGGTGTCGGGTAAGAAAATAGTAATTTCGGTAATAGATGATAACCTTATACGTAAACTTTGCGACATCCAATCACAATTCGCTCTCGGCTGGATTCGTGTAGGTGTACCATACTTCTAGATTTGTCCGGACATGTACACGGCACTTAGTCTTTTATTTTTTAAGTTTTTTTTTCGCTTTGCTAACTTAGCAACATCCACGCCCCCAGTTTACTCTATCTTCTGTCATCATAAGTGTAAAGATTTGTGAGTGTCGTGTTAAATTCTAAAATCTCAACCATTATGTCTAAAACTGTGAAATTTTGCATAGGCGCCTACTGCCAAACTTCATTATTTACGAATAAAAACCGTGGATAAATGCTAGTAGATAATAAACGCTCTCTTTTGTCTCGGCTATCCGAAGTGGATCTTGGTTTACAACACCAATTTTTTGTCTGTGTCCCCCTATCCTATGCGACCGTGTGCCGATCGAGCACATGTAGGCGCACAAGTCAAAGTCTTTTAAACTTCATCGAACTAGAGATACTTGCGTCATCCAACAGGTCGTCTCTTGCTCGATCATTGCTTTTTGGCTGCATGATTCTCCCCATCCTCTACGTGTCCGAGCGAAGTCGAGTCGATTTGTTCTCGCCTTTTGCTAAGGGGGGTAGCTAGCGTGCTGCTGCAACAAACATAGCAGCCTACCCTGGAATTAACTCAATGCATGTTAATCGGCCCACAATATTGGATTTGCCCACCGGGTCTTCCACCTCCAAGTTTTTCCTGATTTGCCTAGATCCATCCTCTCATTTGCTCGGTTCCAGGATTTTTCTAAAGATCTTTTTTTGGCCACTAAGAACCTGCTCTCTTCCTTCAGGGTTAGCCAGTCAAAGTTCTGCGTGATATTACGCCGTGCGACACTTTTAAGCACATTTCTGACATCATGGGCCCCCACTCCCGAACTTTGACGTGCTTCATATTTTGTTGTTTGGTCAACAAAATACGTGTCGTATATTTTCCGATAATCTAAGTGACGGACTAAATAGAATATATTTTTCGTCTCGGGTAAAATGGCTCGTTTTCTGCTCTTGTTGTACAATCTACTATGGTTTGTGGCTTGTTGTTGCGGTATTAGAGATTTTACTTTATGCACTAGAGCATAAAAAGTAATATTATATCGCCTAGATCCAGCATAAACACAACTTTACGAGCATGAGAAGTGAAAAAAGTTTCTATATATATTTTTTAATAATTTTTATTTTATATGAAACTGAAACCGGAACGTCTCGGGTAAAATGGCTCGTTTTCTGCTCTTATTGTACAATCTACTATTCTTTGCCCAAGAAACTACCCAATCCTTCGCACACCTTAGTCATGAGCAACAGCGATTGTAATATAAAATGTCTGACTTACTGTCAGGACTTTTCCAATTTCTAAATGGTCACCCTAGTTCCGTGTGCGTTGTAATCAGTATTAATACAAGTGTATAACATAAAGACATTGTGCTTTAAAAATATTACATTCCAATTGCCGTTATTACGTAAAATAAATGGGCATAAGGTTCTGAAATTAGATATACAGGGTGTCCCAGAAGTACCACGTCACAGTGACACCAGAGGTAGGCCAGCTCAAGAGGAACCTAACCAATCCAACATGACCTCAGTAAAAGTTGCACGGTTTTCGAGTTATTACCGAAATAAAGATTTTTGGGGATACTCCCCTTTGTCTTCACATTTTTAGTACCAGCATCGACTTGGAAAGCTCTTAATAACAGTTTTTTATGTGTATCGAATCGTGAATAGTTACTTCAGAAGTGCAGTGTGTTATTTTGTCAGTAACTACCGTAAAATGCTGAAAAAAACTTTATTAATCTTGATTTAAGTTGTCTCAAAAATAAGAATTTCAACTTTAACCATCTGCCATGAAAAAAAATTACTAGAACGAAACAAACAAATAACGCCAATAAATTAGACATGTTATGCAGATTCAGGAATGGTATGACACATGTATCTTACTGAAATAACATTAGGCATTCTTATCACTTTGCTGATGCCGCAAGCCGTCACTGTTAAGTAAAAACATGTTACATTACCTACTAATTTATTGAATCAGGCGTTACTTTGCCGTGGTTCATATTAATGAACTGAAACAATCACCTACTTTGCTCACCCGCGACCTTATGATAGCTACGTTTATACCAGAAATGTGTATTCATTCAGTTCCTCCTCCTCCACACTGCAAAAATACAGGGTAGTTCGAAGGACTCGCGCTGCTAGCAGACTTGACACCCCACACTTCAGTCTACTCGTGACCACGGCCACTGTAATGTTGCCGAAACGTCGAGGTAAATATTACTCGTGTGTGTAAGCGTGATAAGTCCCGTTGGTGGTATTATGAATATTAATGAAAATCACGAAAATTTAAAACGTTAGATAATATTATTTGGTTAACGCTATAATCTGGACATCTTTTAAGGTCAAAGTGAACAGACACCTTCTAGACAAACGTGTACCATCTTAGGCCTCATCTTCGCCTTCCATCAAGCTAGATTGAGGCCAAACGTAAGCCTATTAAAAATATTCTAAAACCCGATTTATTTCAATGAAATATTGTGGACTGAAGAATCGGCTTGCAAAAGAGATGGATATTTCAATTTAAACAACGTCCATAGCTGGCAGACAGAAAACCAACACAGACACAAGAAGAACGAGAAGATCGGTCCCAATACCAATTCAAAATTAATTTGTGGACTGGAATTCTTAATGGACAAATTGTGGGACCGGTCGAGTTGCCTCCTATTCTTAATGGTAGAAACTATTTACAGTTTTTGCAAAACGGCCTGCCTGGTTTATTAGAAGATGTACCGTTGGCACTGACACGAACCATGTGGTACCAACAAGATGGTTTCTCGGCACATTACGCTCGGCTAGTCCGTGAGCACCTCAGCGAAACATTCCCTGAGAGATGGATTGGTCGATTGGGACCAATTTTATGGCCACCGCGTTCCCCGGATCTAAACCCACTAGATTTTTTTTATTGGGGATGTTTAAAAGACAAAGTTTACGCGAAACCAATACGCTCTGAAGAAGGATTGCGGCAACGAGTATTCGACGCGGCCCGTACATACCATATCGGAAGTCAGTTTACGAAAATTGAGCCGAAATTTTATTAAACGATGTTTTTTGTGCATCAGAGTCCATGGGAGACAATTTGAACATTTATTGTGAACTAAATTTATTCCAATAAATGAATGAAAGATAAACCTGTTTTTAACCACCCACGCAAAAAGAAGGGTTTTATAAGTTTGACCGCTATGTCTGTCTGTCTGTCTGTGGTACCGTAGCTCTTAAACGCGTAAACCGTAAAAATATTGAACTTTGAAGTGACAAAGTTGGCGATTTTCCAACTTTTTTTTGGTTAGGTTATATCCGGTTCTTTAGGATCCGGTCCTAGCCTTGAAAAGGGAGACAAATATTAATATTTAACCTTCATGCATTTGGCAAAATAATTCTATCAGATAATAGATGAGCTATCGCTATACACAGCATTTTTGTACCACTTAGCAGGGACTGCTTTCGGAGTTCCAGTTTTAAGTTGGTTCGATAGGGCTTCGCTAAAGTGATAAGAATGTCTAATATTCTTGGAGTAAGATACATGTGTCATACCATTTCTGAATCTACATAACATGTCTAATTTATTGGCGTTATTTATTTGTTTTGGTTTCTAATAAAAAAAATTCATGGCAGATGGTTAAAGTTGAAATTCATGTTTTTGAGACAACTTAAATCAAGATTAATTAAGTTTTTTTCAGCTTTATACGGGAGTTAATGACAAAATAACACACTACACTTCTGAAGTAACTATTCACAATTCGATACACATAAAAAACTATTATTAAAAGCTTTCCAAGTCGATGCTGGTACTAAAAATGTCAAGACAAAGGGGAGTATCCCCAAAAATCTTTATTTCGGTAATAACTCGAAAACCGTGCAACTTTTACTGGGGTCATGTTAGGTTGGTTAGGTTCCTCTTGAGCTGGCCTACCTCTGGTGTCACTGTGACGTGGTACTTCTGGGACACCCTGTAGAAGCGATAACAGTCGTATTCCTCTTATTGTTTGTGATGCGATTTGTTAACACATTTTCAAGTTAAAAGATGCAAGTCTTTTGAAAAGAACATTCAATTTTACCACATACTTAAAGATAAAAATTTCAGTTCGAAGCACATTGAAGATACCGATTTATCTAGCGTTGATACTTTTATGCTTGGGAATATATTTTGCGACGTGAAAATTTAGTTCTTATGCTTGAAAAGATACGGTATTCTTTGTGATGCCAGGTATCTTCTGAAGGAGACGGTCACAAATGGGTTGATATACTTTGTAACAAGTATAGTTACTAGACAGTCGATGTATCTAAAGGCTGACCAGGAATATAAAAAATCTGATGCGAGGGCAGCACTTCTACCGAGCGCCAAAAATATCTCGGGTGAAATGGGTCACTTTCCACCCAAGGTTATCAATCTAATATTACACTTACTAAAGGTACGATACATACCAGTCCCATAGACAACGATGTCGGTGATGTGATGTTATTTAAGGGATGACATGGATGACAAATATTTTTATACATTGTGAGTTACTTTCCTTAAAATGCTTTGGATAATCTTCGGCATTTAAACGCACAAAGACACAAAATACCACTTTAAAACACCACGCGCAAACAACGTTAAACTTTGACAGCAATAGACAGATGACATTTGAGTTTAGTGTTACCAGTGCAAGAAATTAGTTCTATTATTGGTTTTACACAATATGGCGAGATTTTTTATAATTCTGGTCAGCCGTTATGTACGATTTTAGATATCTATGTATATGTTTCCACTAGAGATGTGCTAGTTGCGTTGCGAGGAATTTTACCTATCTTCGCTCGGCGCAGAGGCCCTACTCCGAAACTCGAAGTTTGTATCGTATCTTCCCTCTCACTCTCGTATTAAATAGTGTAAGTGTCAAAAGGACAGAACGACACGAACTTTGATTTTCGAATTTACTGCTTAGCGGAGAAGGAAAGTGCGAGGGATGTGTTGCGAAGTACTCAGTCACTAGTAGCGGCCAGTTATGCATTATGTACGCTCCGATCCTACCTTACCGCAACCCGCCCGCTTTTTGTCGACCGGATGGCCAAGTGGTTAGAGAACCTGACTACGAAGCTTGAGGTCCCGGGTTCGATTCCCGGCCGGGGCAGATATTAGCAGGTAGTTAAAATTACTATTAACTTTTTCCATTCTGACACGAAAATTATCCATGCAAATGTGCCAAATATGCGCAAACCGGCGAGCACAGAATTTTAGTATCAGAGCGCGACGCCAACAAACTGTTTTACACAGTTTGGCGTACTGATAATAAATTGTTATGTATGTGCTAATAATAATAAACAAATTAAAAAAAAACATTTAAGCCGCGCGATGTACTTTTGTTTGTATAGTGAACCTACTTCTCCTCTTATACTATGGTTTTACTATCCGAAGGGTGACAATGGAACTCGATATTTTCTTTATGAGAGCGAGGCAAATGAGCAAGCGGATCATCTGATGGGAAATGATCACAACCGCCATGAGCACTAAAAACTCAGGGAAAGTCATTGGTCTGTTGTGGGCCCTTAAAGAAACTGTCTAGTAACACAAAGTAGTATGTATGTATATTTTATGTAGGTATATATTAGCAGACGAAATAATAATGTCAGAGATGATTTAATCCATGACTAATCCTGATCAAAAGACCAAGATCACATCAAAGCTGAGTTTTAGAGCTATCAAATAAAGGAAAAGTAACGATACTGCCTATTTCTTAGGAGAATCAGGGTACACCCGAATGGATATTCATTGGAGCACAACATTAAAAGTGATGTACGAGGTCGAGTTACATTTTATTTGTTTAGGCAAGCAACTTTCACACATGCATAGATGGATAAATAGAAAAAATATAGCCAGTAAAGAAAAAATATAGCCAGTAAAGAAAAAATATAGCCAGTAAAGAAAAAATTCAAATTGGAGATGAAGATTTTCAAATATTGTTTGTTTTTATCAGCAAACGCTCTAGCCCTATACTACGATGTGCAAAATTCAAAACTTCGTATCTTGCCGTCCCGCTAACGCTTATATTATTTAATGAGAGAATGAGAGGGACGGTACGATAATCGTACGATACGAACTTCGAATTTATAGTAGCCCCCCTGCTCAACGGAACCTATTTTTTTTAACAATTATGTTTTCGGGTGCGCCGGTAGTTTCCAACCAGTATACAAGTATAGCCAACCATTTTAGCATGGAAGAGCAACAGACACACACACAAACACACGCGCTGCACGCATGC